>NC_056739.1:1224600234-1224787734 GCF_019279795.1 Protopterus annectens
TTTACTCATTATACTCATTAAACATAAATATTTACTTCTCAGATCCAGTGCTACAAATTAATTTCTTACCATATTCTTTATCCACTTGTTTGCTTGTCCTTGGGGATCAATGAAATGAGGCCATCGCTGAGAATACTGGGTTATTACACCATTCTCTACAGACCGGATATCTTTGGGTAGACCTGCAATCTGAGGTCACAAAGTTATGTTAGTCAAATCATTTACTATCTTTAAGTTTGAAATTAAATAAATAATTAACACCAAACAAATGCTGGATTTATAAGAGAATACAGTGGATATATACTGTGACATATTTATTTTATCTTGATCAAGCATTCTACCTGAGGTTACATGTTAGGAAGGGTCGCTTCTCAGAATTTTTTATATCTAGCAAATAACAAAAAAATTATAAGGAAGTCACAGTAGACAGAGAATCTGAAGTGAAGCCTTTAAAATGTATTTAAACAGGCATTGCCAAAGAATAAAGAAAATGGAACAGAAAAGATTCCTTAATTGGAAATCAGAGTGAATTATAATTATAGTTGCAAATCTATACCTTTGGTATGAGAGTGGGTTTTTTATAATGGGTGCCAGTGCAAGTGGTTTAAAAGAACCAGAGTATGGGACTCCAGGCAGGTATATGTTCAATAAATATGGAACAGGCATCTGTAGTCATTTGGTAAAATGGTCTCATCTCTCTAAAAATGATAGCAGTTTACAGTTTCTGGAAAAAAGGTACTTTTGATAAGACAATTTTAGAAAACCTAAGAAATAAACTGAAACAGAAAGGCAATAAGATGCCAGTCTCTTGCTGGTCAGCTTTTAATGACTGGTAAGAAGAAGCCAAAACTAAGGAAAAGGAATTTGCACTTAGAAGTTTAAAAAATGTAATTCAGCTAGATTAAGGTCATAGCTGCAGGTGGCTAATAGAATAGTAAATTCTTTACAAAAATATGCAAATTAAAAATCCCATTCCTGGGGTATGTATCCATTAAGACAATTACAAAAATTATCAGTCACAAAACCAAATACTGTGGTGGTGGTGCTGTGGTAGCGTTGTCGCTTCACAGTAAGACGTTGTCCTGTTCGATTCTCAGCTAGAGCGTCTTTTGTGTGGAGACATGCGTGAATGGGCGTACCTTCGTTGAAGGTTGTGCATCAGGGCCGGCAACTTGGCACGTAAAAATCTACTACCAATCATTAGCGAACCAGAGTTCCGCTGTGGTGACACCTAACCGGGAAAAGCCCAAAGACACAACAAAGACACAACCATCAGTCACAAAACCACAATCATCGGACAATAACTGGCCTCTGTTACCTTCTGTAACCCCTCTATTTTATGACCCACCCGTGCTTCAAGAATTCAACAGTTCTTTCTCCCTCCCTGAGAAGGCAGGGGAGGTAAATGCTGCAGAAACAACTGCCACTTCCCCAGATGTAGCCCAAGTCACTTCCAGCATTTCTAATTGTCCCTCTGGGTCAATTTATAACTAGATGCCATTAGCAGCAACACCCGGTATTCACTGTAACACCATCATATCAAATGCTAATGCAAATGGCTAATAAAGGAAAACAAATGCACCATCAACACAAATACTGAGCTAGTGCTAAGCACATGGGAAAGTTAAAAAGTTTTCCAAATGAAAGTTCTCCACCAAAAATTGACACTTTGAAAAAGATCAAGCACATTATTACCCAGTTTCTGATTTTTATAGATGGGGAGGAATATCAGCCAACACTCCCTGCCAAACACAATACAGAGGAAGGAACAGATTCTGATTCTTCCACTGATTTTGATATACTTTCTATACAAATGCACCCACTGCAAGAATTATGAAATCCAGCAGCTGCTACAGATAGTGAGGCTAAACCTACCATAAAGGTAGTATGACTATAAACTGCAGCTGATTTTCAAACCATTGTAGATTCTCTCCTTCCCATTTGAACACGTTCAACAAAATAGGCAAAAATCTTAGAAGGACATGTACAATTGCAAAACCCCACTATTGAAGTTCTGACAGTGGTATTAAGAGCCTTCACACCCCCTGATATTTTTAGAAAGATATGGTAAAAATCAGATATAGGTGATAACATCCCAAAGTACACAGATGATGGATTTCTAGCTGCTAGAAATAACTTATTAAAAGTCATTACTTCAGTGTGCCCCCAACGCCTAATTTGGCAAGAATTAAAGCTACTGCACAGAAAGAAAATGAGTCTATTGATGCATATATGCAATGCATGATAAATACGTTGGAAGCTTTCTCTGAACATCCAGTGCTTACAGAAGTTGCAGCAGCCAGTGGGTTCTCAGCTGCTTTTGTAGAGGGCTTATTACAACCTATACAAGAAAAAAATAAAACTATTTGTTTAAACTGACCATATCTGGGTATTTATAAAATTGTGAATCAAACACAATATGTACTAGACAACATGTTTAGGGAAGAAAAAGAGCAAAATGAAAAGTTAGTAGATATCTATCTCTAAAAATTTGATGTGACTCACAGGGGCAGGGAAGGGGAAGAAGAAATCACTGAAGAGGAGGTAGATTCCAATTTTTTCCAACAGCAACCCCCATGACAATGTTACAAAAAAAATGCATCTCTCATGATTATTCTACACAAAATGCATATTAACTTACAATTCCTTCACAAATATGTTTGATGAATTATTCAATATTTGCTCATGTTAAAAATGATATGCAGTATAAATGCAGTTATGCAAACCACAAATACTTATTGTAGTTCTGAGTGTTTCACAACTGCATTCTAATATCAAGTTGCAAGTGTATTAACAGATGACTGAAGGTAAAGAAATTGCTGAAGGGGTTAAAGGATGTTATAAAGACTGGTTTCTGAAAGCAAGAAAGAACACACTGTATGTAAGCTCTGACCTTCCCAGGCTGGGATGGGTAGTTACATGGAATGCTGGGGAGTTAGAATGTTACTGGCACTGAAATATACAAGGTCAGGAAAAAGGACTGATTGTTAAGCCAGATGGCTTGTGTTTTTCTAAAACATTATTGTTACTAAAAACATGATTGGTGAGTGTTCACGTGCAGCACTAAGTGAGAAGCAAGGGGATCTGCAGAGATCTTATTTGTCAACATCAGTATTCTGCATGCATGATAATGATAAGAAAAGAAAAGAAAAACTGTGTATTTTTACTGCTTGGTGAGACTGTTTTTTAAACTGTGAAGGTAGTCTCCCAGCACTGATGTATGTGGATTTAAATAAAGAGAAAATGTTTTGCACATCCTGAAGAGTTATTCTTGACTCAAGACTAAAAGGTAATTAATGTTACTTATGTATATTTTAAACTGCACTTTAACATTTTGGTGCCGTGCTTGAAATCTGAACTTTGATCTTGCTGCGGAACACTGTGGAATAAATTATAAGGGCCCAACACAGAAAGTCCTTCTGTGAATTCCATACTGTTTTGTATGGAATGGTCAGAGAGCAGACAATTAACTATTCAGGATGTGCAAACATAATAGGCTAGAGATGGGAAAAAGGCTTTGGGAAAAATGTTTTTCTTTCTTTCCTCTCTTTTAGAAAACTGCAGTTCAAAGTAATGGTGGAACTGTGTTTATTGTTTTGTTAAATGAATGACTGCTTTTAAATATATACTGTGTACTGTTTTGTTAAACGACTGACTGCTTTTACGTATATAACATGTCCTGTTTTGTTCAATGACTGACTTTACTTTTAAGTATATAATGTGTACTGTTTTGTTGAATGACTGACTTTGCTTTTAAGTATATGAAGTTCCTGTTTGTTGAATGACTGAGTTGCTTGTTAGGTATGTGGTATCTGCTGCTCTGCTGCCTTGTGGAATGACAGACATTTGCTTATTTGTTACATGTAAAAGTAATAGTGGGCAGTTCCCACAAGAAATAACAAAAAGTTTATTAATATATAAGGAAAAAAAAAAACTCAAGGAGGTGCCCTGTGTCGAGGGAAGTACCCTCAAGGTTATAGTGGGCGGATCCCACAGCAACTAAGGATAAATTGCTACTGTATATGTGTATCTATATTAAAAAAAAAAAAAAAAAAAAAAACGAGAGAATTTAACACAAGGAGGCACCTTGTGTTGAGGGTGGTACCCTCAGGACAATAAAAGGTAAGAGGCATAACTGTATGCTTTGCGCTGCTTTAATGTACAACTGATGTCTGTATTGTGTGATGTTATGACTGCAGAGAGAGAGAAAAAGAGAAAAGTTAAAAGTAGAGTTAATTTAAATTTATCAGCCTACAGCATGTTGAAATGTAAGTGTGTCTGTTGTTAAATCAAGTCCAGGTGTGACTGTGTGAAAGTACCTTCAGAGGGTCCAAAACAGTGGTCAGTTCTGGACACAGTTATCCCGAATGCAATGCTGGAGCTGTAACTTTTGAGCTTGCGATGCAATGAAATCAAGGGGGTGCTGTAGAAAAAGGCTGATCAAAACCTCTCCTTTGTCACTGCATGATGACAAAATTCCTACCCTTCCCTCCCTGAATGGTGTGTGGTTTGATATAGTTATTTTTCTTTCCTCTGAACTGCCAGGATTCAGGATCTGTAAGGTAAGTCTTAAAAAGAAAAAAAGAGAGAGAGAACAATGGGAACAAAGATAAGCAAGCAAGATTGAATCCCTGAAAAGGGAACACCTGCATATTTTATGTATCATAGTTAAAATAAAGGAAGTTGTAAGTATTTGCATGACTGGTTTCAGCTTACTAAGAATTGTTCTGGTGGAGTATTTCCATTAAATGGAACTTATGATAGGAATAAATTAATTAACTTAAATGGTATTAAGTAAGTGGGTAACAAATGTCAGTATTTTATTATTGGTACACTAAAGCTCTTAAAAGTAAAAACAGTCAGAATTAAGGGGATTACAGGATGCTAATAAGCAACTGTTGCAACAGGTAAGAGATGTTAAGAAAGCAGCACAGACCAGTAAAAAGGGATCCCTTTATCCTGTTTTGGTAGGCTTTGGAAAAAAAAAACTAAGGATGGCCAAAAAGCAGAGACATCTAAAGAGGATGATAATCCTCCAGTAGCAACTGCACCCCACCCTCATATGTACTGGTACAGATTCTGCTGTTTCTCAGACCACTGCATTTTTCAATTCAAGGTCAGTGTGGTACTGTTACATCTGAACTTAGTTCCCCTGTTCATCTCTCATCTTTAGAACAGGCATCTGCAGTTAAAAAGTTTTTTCTTGCTTCTTCCTATCATTCTCAACAAGCTACCTTTCCAACAGGAGCACTAGTATTTGACACTCCTGCAGCTCATCACAAGTGCACACATGATAGGGTAGGGCAAGAGGCTATTGTAGAAGATCTTTTGACACCTTAAAAAAGGGGGAGGGGGGGCTAATGCTGATTTGCATGCTATGTCTAAATGTTTTCTAACTGAAAAAAAAAATCCATGAAGGTTTAAGGAGGAATAAAAAAAAACTATTGCAACCCTACTTTGACAGATTTAAACCAGCTGCTTCAGGAATTTATAACAAATTTTACTCCCACAGGAAATGCACTAATAGATAAAAGGATAGCATTGGTAAATTACAAAAGTGTGTCAGGCATGTAGACAAAATAAAGAGAAAGCCGCTCAGATTATTTGAGTCATCTTAAAGCAGTGTTTGCTAAAAATTCATAAATACCAGCCCCAAATGAACAAGCTAAACCAGCTATTGCAGCTGCCTTTGTGCAGGGTTTGCAAGCCCTGTGCAAAATAGGGTTGCCAGCTGTCCGGTTTTTGACCGGACTGTCCGGTTTTCTAAGAAATTGTCCGGTTAACAAATATCATTCAAAACCAGACACATGAAGTCCGGGTTTTGTGCCACCGACGCCATGAGAGTGAGCACCCTCCCACTTTTACAGCTGCAGCAGCAGATTGATTGCGGTATTAGTGCCATCTTCTCCTTTAAGTTACGAGAATCATGCGTGCGTGCTTACAACACCACCAGCATGGAAATCTAATTGCGCGCAAATTTTAAGCTAGCAGTTCCGTGAAGAGGCAAGAGGGGTCTGCTACTTAAAAACTTTCATCTATGGAAAATGGTATAAGAAGAGAGATGTTATCAAACAGGAGTGCACATATTTCATTATCCAAATTGTCAACATCAAATAAATGATCTGGAGGCTGAAATGCACTGTTCGAGACTAAGATTGGGTATGCATTCGCATATACACACGTTTATGGTATAAACAGTTGTGCTTTAACTTCCTTATGAATGTTTTCTTACTTTAATTTTTGATCATGTATCACTTACCTGGTTCTTAAAGTTCCTAGAAACTTTGTGGCAATGGTCTGCTTTACTGATCCCGAGTTAGCTCTACTAATAGAGAAAGTCCAGTTTGCGATTTCTTTGTTGCAGTCTGAATTCTAACGATATTGCTGCTGTGAATATATAGACTTGATCTTATTTTTTTCTTTTGTTAACTGGGGTATAGCAGTGATCAAAAGTTGACCATTTTCAGTTTCGGCCCAGGATGCAGTACACCATAAGAATACACATTGCATTACAAATTTACAGACAAAGGAGACAGTATATACAAGTACAATGAGATTCAAAAATACAAACATTTGTTAATGTTTTGCAGTCATAAACAATGTTAATGAAATGAATGCCATAATCTGAGTAAGACAGTTGGTCAGACAGAGGAGCAGGGTTGTGGCAGTCATATTTATATAGCAGATAACCCACAGGTTAGGTCAGGAAGTATGAACTGAGAGATGTTATCAAAAGTATAGTTCTAATTAGTAACTATAAATACTTAATGACATTTGGTACATTTTGAATGTGCTCATAGAATGCTTTGCACCTTGTTGCAGTATTCGAACCAGTATTACAGTAAATGATTTTACTGCCAGTAAATCTTTAGTGTCAAAGTGCATCAAGTACAAATGTGTACAGGCATACAATGTATTTTTTTCACTTTCTTTTAAAAGGAAACAGACTATCGAAGTTTGTAAATCGGCTGATTTACTATGCATTTTTACAGAAAAGCATAGTAAATCAGCCAAAAGCAGGCAGCAGGAATGAAAAAAGAGGGTGTTCCCCACTGAGTGATGTCATCATGATGTCACAAAATGGGTGGAATGTGGGCAGGAGAGGGGTGGGGTGGGTGAGGTTACTGGTGACATTAGGGGTGTGGCTTTACTCCGGTTTTAGCCATGATGAAAGGTGGCAACCCTAGTGCAAAATAATAAAGCAAGTGGTTATAGACTGGCAGGAACAAGACTTAAAGCCCTTATTAAGTGCTGCAAATCACCATACTGACTATGGCAGGGTAATAAAAATAAATCGTAATCCCTTTGCTGCCACTGGATCAAAAAGGACCCTATGTTAAAGTAGGAATAAATGCAAAGCCAATTTTATTCTTGGTCTGTATTAAAAGTGACTTCAGACAGTTAAATACAACTATAGAAACAAAGTAAAGGCATGGGTGTAACAAATGCCACTGTTATGGGTCTTGTTTTAAAACCTATACCCATTTCTTTAGGTCCAATTGAAGGAAGGCATTCTCTTCTTTGAGTACAACTGTGCCAGTAAATATTCTATGCCAGCTGGGTTGTACCACTTACTGTACATCAGAAGGGGTGTATCTAGATGTTCCAACAGAATCAGAGAAGGAAGTAAGAAAAGCCATTTGAAGGCATACAGACAACTGAAAACTGCTGCAGCAGGTACCTGCTAATTTATGAGTTGAACATGCTAATGTAGTAGGTATATTAAAATCTGCAAAACCTGTAAAAATAAAATTTAATCTATCAAAACCCCTCCATAAAATCCCACAATATCCACTGAAATCAGAAGCACAACAGGAAAGCAAACCTGTAATTCAGTCTTTGATACAACAAGAAATAAATAGTGCCAGCAAAAAATCTTTGTAATACTCCTAGTCTTCCTGTAAAAAAAAAAAATACTTATAGGTTTGTACAAGATCTGAGGGCTGTAAAGTATGTAGTATTACCAACTTTTTCTGTGGTTCCAAAACCAGCAACAATACTTAGTTGCAAACTATCTATAGCAAAATATTTTTCTGTTACAGATCTCTGTTCAGCATTCTTTTCTCTACCTATCCATTCTGAAAGTCGGTTTCTGTTTACTTTTATTTACAAGGGACAGTAGTATAGATGGAGATGCTTGCCACAAGGATACACAATCTCTCTCATTATTTTCTCAAATTCTAAAAAAAAAAAATTTAAAGGATGTGACATTTCCAGGTGGGTCTGTGTTAGTGCAATATGTAAATAATTTACTAATAGCATCTGATTCTTTTCAGCAGTGTTAGCAGGATACCCTGCAGGTTTTAACTATCCTTGCAGGAAAAGGACACAAAGTGTCAACAGTAAAATTACAGCTATGGTTACCTCGGGTACGTTATCTTGGTAATTTAATATCTCAGAGCAGGATCTTATAGTAGCTATCCCTCACTCTGAATCATCTTTATTACTTAAAATGAAACTCAACCCCTCTTGACTGCATGTCTAACTAAATATGAATGTGCACTTTTTTCTTTTCTTGATCCATCTGTTTCTCTGATAGGCTGTTTTGTTTTAAATCTTGCATCTTTGTTATCTATTGCTGAGGATAGTAAAGAGCATGATTGTGTGTGTGTGACTAATTATCTGTTTTCTTCTAGAAAGGACTTAAAGGACACTCCTATACACAACAGCAGATTAAATTTGTGGATGGTACCTGATCAAGACGAAGATTTGGTCGCAAAAATAATATTTCGTTTTAACAAAAAAAATGTTTGTTTTTTTTTTGCGGTTATAATTTTCATTGAGTGCCAATCAAAAGGGCATAGATAATTTGGCAGATTATGCCACCAAGCAGATTATAGACGTAATAATTCTTATGTAATGCTATTGTAAAACTCTAATAATGATGACATTTCTGATTTTGATAAAGTGTCAGTTTTCAAGCTGAAGCATCACAGGGAGTAGTTCAGAAGTGGCTCAAAGATGGATATATTAAATGCTCTGATGGAGTATGGCATCAGCCAGATAGCCGACTGATGACGCCTGCCTCCTTGCTACCTTACCTGGTAAGGGCATATCTTTTACTAGCCCATGCAGGTAAGACAGCTTTATTTAATCAAATTACCCAACGTTGGTATACCAATCATGTCTCCTTTTTGATACTTCAGTATGTTAATAGCTGTGCGATTGTTTAGAATGCAATGTTAGCTACCACCACCTTGGGGACCTTTTGTTAATATACAGCTGGACTTTATCCAGATGACTAAAGTACATAATTTACAAAATGTGTCAGCAGTGATTTGTATGTTTTTGTAAAAGTTCACCCATGTCACAAAGCAGATTCTGTAATTTTGGTGTACCTTGCACTATCAACAGTGACCAGAAAACTCATTTTAATTCCCTGACCACAGAGCTATGGCATTTTTTTTAAGCTGAGTCTTCACTGTCCCAACCATCCATAATCATGTGGACTAGTAGAGAGGGTTAATAAGACCCTTTATTTTTTTTTTTTTTAAAGATTTGTACTAAGCAAAACTTAAATGGTCAGAGACACTTTGAATTCTACAAGAAAACTGAGTCCCTATGAGATATTAATGGGAAGACCCATAGCCCTTCCATTTGGTCCCTCTGTGTCAAATGAAAAGATCAACTCTAATGGATAATAAAAAGAAAATATTCATTTCTTACAGCAGTATCTTTTCCTCCACCACCTGACCAGCCCTGCCAACAATTGCAGTTGGGTGACTGGGTTTATGTGAAAACCTTCCAAAAAAAGAACTGTTAGAGCCTGAGGTAAAAATCCCCTTTACCTTGTAATCCTCACCACCCTGACTGTGGTCCACTGTGCAAGACAACCAACCTGAATCGTGCATCCCACTGTAAGAAGACTTATCATGTAGGGACTCCAGGCGAATCATCATTGTTAGCGAAAGAAGATCGAAGTGTGAAGGATGAATCATCTGTCCAGCGAAATGTATAAGGAGGAAATTCAACTAAAACAGCACCTCATGATGAATCCCATGACAACAGGTACTTTTGCTCTATTTTTCTTGCTGTTTCCTTTAATAACCTGGTCGAGAGAAAATAGTTCCCTGTTGGTTCTTCGACAGTACGCTGTGGACACTAATCTAACCTGGTGTAATCTGACAAATTTTTAAAGGTTGTTTCAATTCAGCTTGCCACCACAAATCATGGACACACATGTTATGCCAGAGATGGGACTCTGCCAGAGGGAATCAGCAAATACAATGACACTAGCTATGAAAGTGTGTTGAACTCTTTACAGATAAAATGTTAGAACTGGGGGCATGGCATGGGCATGATAGAGGATCACTGCTACATTTGTGGTGATCATGATTATCCCTGGTATCCAATAACTGGTCAGGGTGTTGTTTTGTGGGCTATATTACTCCTGCTATTCAACATTTAGAGAACTTTTCTGCAGGTAGACTGAGAAATAAGCCAGCACCCAGCAATCCACTGGGTGGAGCAAGTATTTTCAGTTTTACTCCTGGGTGTGGAGTGCAAAGGACAATGCTTAAAATTACCATGCTTGCTCAAATTCTTCAGGAGGTAGCTAACCATACTTCACATCACATCATAATGACAAATCGAAAAATGACTGCAATATGAACTGTAGTGTTACAGAACCAATTGGCACTCAATATAATGCCTGCTAGAAAAGGGGGATCATGTGCCCTCATAAAAGTCATTGTTGTTCTTATATTACTGACTATCATGATGAACAAGAAAAGTTGGCCAATTTCATGGAGCAGAGGGCCAAAGATTTAGACAGTACTTCTAAACAATGGACACTTTTTGGATGGTTGGGCAGTGCATTTGGTAACCTTGTAACTAGTATATTACAAGGTATAAAATTGGTATTATTCTTTTAATTGTTTTAATATTTTCTGTTCTAAAGGCTGTAATCACAAAGTCCTTGATCACATCTGCACATGAAATGCCACTTGTACCTGATGAATGAAAACTCAATCAATACAGATGAAGTGTATTTATCAAATTAAGGACAATCAAAATATAATTGTGCATTTTATGACACTAGTAGTGTCGAAGGAGGGAGTCTGTTAGAGAAAAAAATGCATCTCTCATGATTATTCTATACAAAATGCATATTAACTTACAATTTCTTCACAAATATGTTTGATGAATTATTTAATATTTGCTGATGTTAAAAATGATATGTAGTATAGATGCACAGTTATGCAAACCACAAATACTTATTGTAGTTCTGAGTGTTTCACAACTCCATTCTAATATCAAGCTGCAAGTGTATTAACAGATGACTGAAGGTAAAGAAAGTGCTGAAGGGGTTAAGGGATGTTATAAAGAATGGTTTCTGAAAGCAAGAAAGAACACACTGTATGTAAGCTCTGACCTTCCCAGGCTGGGATGGGTAGTTACAAGGAATGCTGGAGAGTTAGAATGTTACTGGTACTGACATATACAAGGTCAGGAAACAAGACAAGCCAGATGGCTTGTGTTTTTGTAAAACATTATTGTTACTAAAAACATGATTGTTGAGTGTTCATGTGCAGCACTGAGAAGCACGAGGATCTGCATAGATCATAATTTGGCAACGTTAGTATTCTGCATGCATGATAATGATAAGAAAAGAAAAACTGTGTATTTTTACTGCTTGGTAAGACTGATTTTTAAACTGTGATGGTAGTCTCCCAGCACTGACGTATGTGTATTTAAATAAAGAGAAAATGTTTTGCACATCCTGAAGAATTATTCTTGACTCAAGACTAAAATGTAATTAATGTTATTTATGTATATTTTAAAAAGCACTTTAACAACAATGTTGTTGTATCTTTCAGCTTTTCCCGGTTAGGGGCCGCCACAGCAGAACTCCGGTCCGCTAATGATTGGCAGTAGATTTTTACGTATTGAGTTTCCAGCCCTAACGTACAACCTTCAATGAAGGTACACACTTTAACAACAATATCAGCAAAATTATTATTCCCCTGCTTCAAGAAAAGTCACTGCAAGGTGTACCACATTTAAACACTTGTTTTAATTGTGGTCAGAATGGGCTCTGGCAAAATGAATGTCCATTGTTTGGACAGCGAGTTCACTACATTTTTAAATTCTACAGCAAACTGAAAGAAACCCTCCTTTGTGGATTTCTGATTGGCAGCCAGCAGCATGGCAACAAAACCATTAGGATACCCATGAGCAGGAAACAGAGTTATGTACTTACCATAACTTGACATCTGTGTTATCCTCTGTCATTATTCCTCATGGTAGGGTCTTGAATCCGACATTGGATACAAGCCTGCAACTTTAGCTTACTTAGACAGATCCAAGGCTCAAGCTCCTCACTCTCCCATAATCCCCTGCTGCCCTCTAACCCTCAGATCAACTTTGCTACCATGGTAATTATCGCTACGACCCAAAAGGTAAAAGGAAAAAATATCCTTGATCAACAACACTCCAACTTCCTCAGATGATCCAACAAGGAAGGGGGGATGGCAGGAGGGTAATGTGAGGAATAATGACATAGATGCCAAGTTATGGTAGGTACATAAATTTATCTGATGTTATCCATGTCATTACTCCTCACAGTAGGGTCAGAGTACCCAGCTACTAAGTATCGCTGGGTGACCTCAAGGAAGGACATGTCAAAGCACTGTGGAACCAAAGGAAGCCCTGTTCCTGGAAATAAAATCCAGCTTGTAATGTGATATAAAGGTGTGAGGATTAGACCAAGTGGCAACAGCACAAATATCTTCAATGGAGAGTCTGGCCATGAAGGCTGATGAAGTAGCCACAGACCTAATAGAATGAGCTCTAACCTTTCCCAGAACCTCAAGATGCCTGTTGGTGTAGACTGTAGAGATACAGCTGGAGATCCATTTAGAAACAGTCACTTTAGAAATGGGGAGGCCAGGTCTATTCAGGGAAAAAGCCATAAAGAGCTGGTCTGATTTGTGAAATGACTTAGTCCTATGTAGATAAAATCACAATTGCCTGTGTACATCTAAAGTATGCAGAATGTACTCTCCTTTATTGGAATAATTAGGAAAGAAAACTGGTAACTGAATAAGTTGGTTCAGATCAGATTCAGTGGAAACCTTGGGCAAAAAGAATGGATTCATTCTAAGAGACATTCTACCTTTGTGAACGAAGATATATGGGGGAAAAACTTGAAAGGGCTTGCAGCTAGGACACCCTCTTAGCTGAAGTTATGGCTACTAGAAAGGTCATTTTCCATGACAAAAATCTGAAATTGCATGAACTAGTAGGCTCAAATGGGGTCTGAGTCAGAGATTGCAGCACAAAGGTTAGATCCCAAGGAGGCGAGGGATCCTTAACAGGTGGTCTTAGAAGGAAAACACTTTTCATGAAGGCTTTACAGAGTCTGGAAGAGAATAAGAAGTTATGTACCTACCATAACATTCCATGTTAGTTGTCTTCTTCTCGCCTTCTTTCTTGCTGGTCGGTTGGGTTCGGCGCCATCTTCAAAAGCTGGAGAGCTGCTTACTGGCTCGAGGACCCCCTATATCCCATGATGCCTGGCGCTAGATACTCAGATCTCGTTTGGTAAACCTAACTACAGACATAATAATAACAATTATAATAATAATACAGTAAACTGTAGTAGGATACATGAACCTACTGGAGAGACTGATAGTTGGAAGTTAAAGCCAGAGAAGACTCAGCCAGTGATAAAAAAACATAAGGAACTCTTCTCGGTCTACTAGGATAGGGGGATGGAGGGTGGGATGCAAGAAAGAAGGCGAGAAGAAGACAACTAACATGGAACGTTATGGTAGGTACATAACTTCTTAATGTTAAGTTGTCTATCTCACCTTCATTCTTGCTGGTTGGGACAGCGTCCCTAGCACCTCAGTCCTGGGTGGCTCATCGGAACAGACTCTTCAGAACAGTGGAACCAAAATCAGCTCTGCTCCTGGAGGCCACATCCAGCTTATAATGTGAAATGAAGGTATGTAGATTAGCCCATGTAGCTGCCGCACAAACAGTTTCCATTGGCAATCTGGCCTGAAAAGCCACTGAAGTAGCTAGAGCTCTGGTGGAGTGACCTTTTGGTTTAGCAGGAAGCTCTTTATTCCTTAACTGATATATAAATGCAATAATAGATGTCAACCACCTAGATAAGGTTACTTTCGACACCGGTATACCTTGTTTACCCTCAGCATAGGACAGGAACAACTGGTCCAATTTTCTGATTTGCTTGGTTCTATGCAAGTAAAAGCGTAATTGTCTATGAACATCCAGCTGATGTAACTTGTATTCTGCCTTGTTGGAATAATTTGGAAAGAACACAGGTAGGTCAATGGACTGATTCAAATTATTATCAGAAGTAACCTTTGGAAGAAAGGAAGGGTTAGTCCGAAGAAAAACTCTATCCTTGTGAAAAACTAGGTAAGGAGGAAGAACACAAAGAGCCTGAAGATCAGAAACTCTTCTAGCGGACGTAACTGCAACCAGAAGAAGGGATTTCCAAGAAAGAAACTTCAAGGAACAAGAAGCTGCCGGTTCAAAGGGGGGCAGTATCAGGGAAGCTAAAATCAAATTCAGATCCCACGGAGGCGGGGGATCTCTTACTGGGGGCCTGAGTAGAGTGGTCCCTTTAAGAAAGGCTTTACAAAGCTTATGAGACATGATGATTGTATCCGATAGGCCTGTATGAAAGTTTGAAATTGCAGCTAGCTGAACTCTAATCATGGCAGAAGAGGATCCAGCTCGAAAAAGTTCCGCTAGAAATTCTAAAATATGGTGCATAGGGGCTGAAAAGGGATCTATATTCCTGGTCTCTGCCCATAAGGAAAAATGTTTCCACTTACTAACATAAGTTTTTCTAGGGGTAGACTCATGCGAGGATAAGATGATTTCACGCACCGAGTGGGAGATGTTCGGAAGCCTGGCTAAGGTCGGAAGTGGAGAAACCAAGCAGTGAGCTAAAGAGATTGAAGAGATTGGTGCAGCCCGCCCGATTGATGGATCAGGAGGTCTGGAAGTGGGTCCAGGATCCAGGGCTGCTCCAGAAGGTGATGATGCAGGAATGGGAACCAAATTTGTCGAGGCCAGTAAGGGGCAATGAGGATCATCTTGCATCCCAATGTGGTAGCTTTCTGTATTAGTTTGGGAATCAAGGGAAACGGAGGGAATGCATAAAGAAGTCCCTGAGGCCAATCGTGAACTAGAGCATCTCTGAGGAAGTGTCCGGGAAGAGGGAGGAGAGAGAAGAAATTGTAGCACTTGCTGTTGAAGGGGGTGGCAAAAAGGTCGCAGCAAGGCTGACCCCATTTGCAGAAGATTTTGTCCGCCACAGTCTGATTGAGAGACCACTCGTGAGGCATGAGAATTGCTCTGCTCAGCCTGTCTGCTATAACGTTGGACTTCGCAGGGATGTGCGCTGCTATCAGAAACTGTTGGGAAGAGATCGCCCACTGCCAAAGTCTGAGTGCTTCTCGACATAAGGGGTAGAACTTGGTTCCGCCCTGCTTGTTGATGTACCATACTACTGACATATTGTCTGTTTGAATTGCAATGGTCCCGGTGGGAAGAGAGTTCTGAAGAGCTTGCAACGCTAAAAGCACTGCTCTCATCTCCAAGACATTGAAATGTAGATGGTACGCGTGAGGCTGCAAGGTGCCTTGGACTGTTCTGCCCTGAAAATGCCCCCCCCCACCCAATCAGGGAGGTGTCCCTGGTCACCGTAGCTACTGGAGGAGGGAGAATGAATGGTCTGCCCTGGCGTAATGATGGGGAAACCATCCACCAAACAAGTTGGTTTTTGCACGACTGTGTGATCATTATCATGTGAGACATTGGGAGTTGCTGGGAGGACCATTGAGTGAACAGCATCCACTGAAGAATCCTCATGTGAAAACGTGCAAGGGGGACTAGTATGATTGCCGCTGCCATGAGACCCAATGTTTTTAGGACGAATCTGGCCTGAATCTTTTTGCATCCTAATAAGACCTGCACATGTCGTCGCATAGCTAACACTCTGTCTACTGGAAGTCTCGCTGACATGTCCTTTGTATTTAAGTTTGCACCTATAAAGGTGATAAATTGACAAGGTGACAATGCAGACTTTTCGAAATTTATTGTGATGCCTAGTTTGGAGCACATTTGGATGGTGTAGTCTCTGGCTCGCAGCAGGTGATGCTTGGTGGTTGCAGTAAGGAGCCAGTCGTCTAAATATGGAAACACCTGGAATCGTTGCCATCTCAGGTGAGCGGTAACTACTGCCAAACATTTGGTGAACACCCTGGGAGTTGTGGTGAGACCAAAGGATAGAGCTCTGAATTGATAATGACTGGCTCCCAGCCGGAAGCAGAGGAATCTTCTGGAGCGTCTGTCTATTTTGATATGGTAGTACGCGTCCTGAAGATCTATGGAGCACATCCAATTGTCCTGACCCAGAAAGGGTAAAATGGACTGTAGTGTGACCATCCGGAACTTCGTTCTTTGAACAGACCTGTTTAGTCTGAGGTGATCCAGAATGGGTCTCCAGTCCCCTGTCTTTTTTGATACCAAAAAGAACCTTGAGTAAATTCCGGATCCTTGTTGGTCTGCTGGGACTGACTGGATGGCTCTTTTTCTTAGCAGTTTTGAAATTTCTTGAACTGCTTGATCCCTTAGATTGGGTGGAACATCTGGAAAGGATTTGTTGGTAAAGTGTGGAGTGCGAAAGAAGGGGATTTTGTAGCCTTCGGATATGATAGAAAGTACCCATTTGTCTTGTGTTATACTTTGCCAGGGTTTTGGGTACAGAGATAATCTTCCCTCGACTGCCTCCGAAGGTGGACAGCCGGGCAGCACTTCAGGGATGCTGGAAGGGCTTGTCAGAGAAAGATTCTCTTTGGCCCTGATTTTGAGGACCGCCTCTGCCCTTAGGGCGGCATCTATTGTTGTTCCCTCCTCTGCCCCTGGAGGGAAACTCTCCACGTGTGTCAGGCACGGCTCCCTGGGGTTTCCGGAACCACATTTTCCCACTCTTCTGACCTTTAGGATACGGTCTTGAAGGAGTGGAAAAACAGACATGCACATCAGAGAGAATCTTGCCTTCCTGCTCACACCTGGTAAGGGTATCCTTCACCTGTGGTCCAAACAGAGGAGAACCATCAAAGGGGGTGTTGGTGAAAGACGCCCTGAAGGTTTCCGCAAAGTTGCATAACTGCATCCAAGCATGTCTCCTCAGAGCCACGCCTGTGCCTGTGGCCCTACTCACACCATCGGCTGCATAAGAGATGAGCCGCATGGAGGAGTTTACTACCGAATTTAGAGTCGCCAGCTGGGAGGCAACCTTAGCATGGGCCCCTGCAGCTGATGGATCTTGAAGGGTATCTCCTAGCTCTTTAAGGAGATCCCTTTGAAGGTGGGTAAAATGGCACAAATAGTTCAGAGACCTCATGGAGAAGGTCGCTGAGGAAAACATCTGCTTCCCATATCTGTCCATCATCCTAGATTCCTTATTAGAGGGATGGACAGATGAAGAAGTTTCAGCCAACTCCTTTTTAGTGGCCGCTGCTACCACCATGGCATCAACGGGAACACCCTTGGTCAGAAATTGCTTGTCTTGAGGGGCAGTAATGAATTTTGTGGGCCTGCGGGGAGTTGGTTCCATTGTGTCTGGAGCTGACCACACCTTTCGAGCCACCACAGACATCAGTGGATCGAAAGGCGGAGACACCCAGGAGGTGGAGGGTCGGGATCCAAACGTGTCCAGGAATACCGACTCATCCTCGGAAGGGTTAAGGGTAGTCCAGTTCCCCCTCTGCCTAATAATTTCAAGGATGTCTGAGAAGGAGACGTCCTCAGAGGGGGATCTCGGGGACCCTTCCAACTCCTCTAAGTTGGTATCTGAAGTGACAGACTCAGGGGAGTCAACATGCTTCCTCTTGCATTTCCTCTTTTGAGGGGGCTCCCCTGAATGAAAGGGGTAGGCCTCGGAAGAGGACGATACACCCAATGGGGTGCCCGGGAGCACTTGTTCCCCACGCTTTGGGTCTGGAGGAGGGGCCGAGGCAGGAGCAGGCACCATGGGGGGAGGAGCCGATGAGGCTGACCATGAGGTTGACACAGATGCCAGCACACTCCTCATGACCTCGAAGGCGCCTCTTCCCAATATCGGAGAAGGCTCTGGCTCCGAAGAGACCGGGATCCTCCCTAGCACCAAAAGAGACGGCTCTGAAGCCGATGTAAGAGCCAAACTCACCTGCGCCAAAGCTCCGAGAGGGAGAACGGGGTTGGACAAGGGTTCGATGCCACTCGCCCCCTCGGAGGCGACGAGGGAGTCCCTGCGCCCAGATCCCTCCAAGGACGGCACCATGGAAGTGATCGGAGCCGATGACAGAATCGAAAGGGGAGGTATCGGTGCCGACGGTCCCACAATTCCAGCCTCAGCATGCTCTGGCTCCGAACTCAATGGATGAGTTGAAGGAGGAACTATTGCAGAGACAGGTAGAGCTGAACCCTGATGAGGGGGGCTGGATAGCATTTTAGCCAGGGCCTGCGATTTTAAAAGCCTGCTCACCACTCTCTCCAAATCATGGTCAGAAAGTCTAGACAACCAAGAAGAGTGGGATCGATGACTTCGCTCTGAATGCAACAAGGGTGACCCTGGAGCCGAGTGTATCGACTCCAAGGATGGTGACCTGGAGCGTTTTCGACTCCCTGACGGTTCCGACAGAAGCGTCAGGGCCGACTGGAAGATAGGTACTTCGGCTCCAGTCGGAGCCGAAGTTGACTTGGAAATAGGTACTTCGGTTCCAGCTGGAACCGAAGTTGAAGCAGAAGCCACACCCGGCCACGGCTCCAAACTGGGAGCTGACGGCTTCGATGGCCTGGAATGTTTCACTGACTGAGTCGTGGCCGGTGATCCTTCAGGTTTAAGCAAACCCCTAAGGATAAGCTTATTCCTACGCTCCTGCAGGACTCTTGGACTAAAGGCGTGACACACTGAACAAGAGTCCTGCAGGTGTAGGGTGCCCAAGCAGTCAACACAAGAAGTGTGACCATCTGTCAGAGACATTTTCTGACAGCATGAGTCACACTTCTTGAATCCAGACACTTTCGTGTCTTTAGACATTCCTGTAAAGGAAAATTCTAATACAAAGAAAGAGTACAAAGGGAAGTAGGTAACAAGAAAAAAACACACACAGTCCACACAAGTTACCACACTCTAACAGCACACACACTCCTACAAACTACCACAATTTCTAATGAAAAAAATTTTTCTACCTTAAAAAAGAAAACAAGGATAAGCCTCTAACTAAAACGGCTTACCTTAAAAAGGCAAAACAGGAGTGGGGGAGGGAGGGGAAAACTCTCTAAGAAGAAAACGAGTTTTCAAGGGGGGAATTAAACACTAACAAATACCACAAATCCTACAACTATGTATGACACTAAGTGTTATAACTAATAATATACAAAAAGTTCTAATATTATCAATAAAGTGAAAAAATATGACCTGAGCCAGTAAACGCAACCTCGTAGCAGAAGCGGCAAATGAGATCTGGGTATCTAGCACCAGGCATCATGGGATATAGGGGGGCCTCGAGCCAGTAAGCATCTCTCGAGCTTTTGAAGATGGCCAAGTCGGAGTCGAGGATCGGCTCCGAACCCAACCAACCAGCAAGAATGAAGGCGAGATAGACAACTTAACATCATAGGTTCGCTATTCTCATGAAAATTGGAAACTGCAACCAACTAAAGCTTAATAGTAGAAAAAATTTCCCCCTCCTGAAAAATTGAGGACAAGAACAACAGAATATCTGGCACAGAAGCAGAAAAGGGGTCCAGATTCCTGCTCTTAGCCCATTTGTTACTATAAACCTTTCTGGTGGAAGGTTTTTGGGAGGCTTGGATAACAATCTTGATGGGAGAAGCTAGCCTGGACTGTTTCAAAATCACTGGAACTGGAGAAACCATGTGGTTAGATGATGGGTCCGAAGATTGGGAAGAGGGAACTCCGAATGATGGGAGATCAAATCCTGAAGGAGATTCAGTATCCAAGAGGATACTTCAGGTGAGACAGTAGGAAAGGAAACCACAGCTGACTATGCCAGAAGGGGGCAATGAGGATTAGGGATGTCCTCAAGTGTTGTGCTTTCTGCAAAACTTTGGGGATAAGACGGATAGGACGGTAAGCATATTGGAGACCTGAAGGCCAATCATGGAATAGAGCATCCCTCAGTGACTCCTTGGGTGGGGGATCAGAGTGAAGTACATGCTGCATTTGTTGTTAGTTGGGGAGGCAAAGAGGATGCAGCATGGTTGACCCCTATGATCGAAATCTGCTTCACTGCTGTTGTATTGAGGGACCATTTGTGAGGGCTCAATATGTTTATCTGAGTTTGTCAGGCAACAATTTGGAGTCCCCGGGTATATGTGTTGCAAGAAGAAAGTGTCTGAAGGACACTACCCATTCCCACACTCTCATGGCCTCTCTGCTCAATGGGTAAGATTGTGTTCCCCTCTGTTTGTTGATATACCAGACCACTGCCATGTTCTCCATCTGAATTGCAATCATCTCCAGAGGGAGGCAATCCTGAAAGGTTTGCAATGTTAGCAGGACTGCTCTCATCTCTAGGATATTTATGCGCAATTTGGTCTCTAAGGGGGACCAAGTACCTTGAACTGTTCTCCCCTAGAAATGCCTCCCACCTCAACAGGGAAGCATCTGTGGTCATTGTGGCCTTGGGCAGAGGGAGTGAAAAGGGCCTGCCTAAAATGAGATCCTGAGACTGAAGCCATCAAAGAAGTCTGCACACTGGCATCAATTTTATGGATATGAGCATAGACTGAGACAGAAAGGACCATTGAACTGCCAGGGTCCACTGTAAAACCCACATATGGTACCTTGCTAGTGGCACAAGCTGTATGGATGCAGCCATGGATACTTAGGTTCAAAGAACTAAGTGGACTGGAGGATTCAAGAGATTTAAGACTTGCATGACCTGCTCTCGGATCAGCTGTACTCTGCGAAGAGGTAATGTTGCAATCTCTGAAACAGAGTCTAGCTGGACTCCTATGAACTCAAATTTTTGTGTTGGGACCAGATTGGACTTTGAGAGGTTCACTGTAATCCCCAATTGCCTGAACAGAAGATGGACATATTGAATGGCTTGTGACAGTCGATGCCTCGTGGGTGCTGTGAGGAGTTAATTGTTGAGGTATGGAAACACCTGGAATCCCTGCAGCCTCAGGTGAGCTGCACCACTGCCATACATTTGGTAAACACCTAGGGGGCTGTGGTGAGTCCAAAGAGCAGGCCTCTGAACTGATAATGATTGGCCCCTAATCAGAAGTGAAGCTGTTTCCTTGAATGCCCATCTATTTGATGTGATAGTAGGCTTCCTGGAGATCCACTGAGCACATCTAGTCATGTTTGCCTAAGACAGGCAGAATAGATTGAACAGTGACCATCCAGAACTTGGACTTCTTGACCGATAGATTCAGCTCACTGAGGTCTAAATAGGATGCAAGTCTTCGGTCATTTTGGCAATAAAAAGAAGTGAGAGTAAGTTCTGGATCCTCTTTGTCCTGTTGGGACCCCTTGGATGGCTCTTTTTTGAAGAGGTTGTACAAGGCCAACTCTCTCTGGTGGGGTGGAATGTCAAGGAGATACCTTTGTATAGAAGGGGGTTGGAAAAAAGGAATGAAATAACCCCTGGAAATGAAGTTTAACACACATTGATTAGGGGTGATGCTTGTCCAGGCTAGTGGGTGAAGGGAAAGATGTCCCCCAACTGCCTCCAGGGTATGGCAGTCAGGCAGCACTTCATGAACAGTGAAACTGATTTTGCAGACCGTCCTGCCTCTACAGTGGCATCTGCCATCGAAACCTCTTCCCCTGCATCTGGAAGAGGAATCGGCAGTAGTGTCCTGGAAGGAAGACTGTGACCTCCAGAAACACAGCTTCTTAGCTCCTCACTGGGTCTTGGAAAACAACCTCTGAGGAATAGAAAACGTGATCCCAACAGTAGACATGGTCTTCCCTTCCTGCTCAGTATGGGTCAGAGTGTCTTTCACAGAAGATCCAAAGAGGGTGGACCCGTCAAAGGAAGCATTGGTAAAAAACACTTTGAAGGGTTCTGCAAACTCACATAGTTGTAACCAAACATACCGCCTTATAGCTATGCCAGTACCTGCTGCTCGTGTGGTAGCTTCCACAGCACTAGAAATTAATCTCATCAAGGAAACAGCAAGGGAGACACCATCTTGAGGTCCTCCTCTGGCAACAACTCTGTAAGGAAAGTGCTGAGTTCTTTGACCAAGTCCCTTTGAAGGCGGGTGAAGTGTGCCAGGTAATTAATTGCTCTCAGTCCACAGGTAGCTGAGGCAAACACACGTTTCCCATGCCAGTCAACTGCCTGAGACTCCCTGTTCGGGGGATGGACCATGGAGCTCTGCTCTGCCAGCTCCTTTTTGGTGGCAGCAGCAACCAGGATGGCATCGACTAAGACTCATTTCCTCCAGAAGGGTCGGTTCATGGGAGGGCTAAGGTACTTGTCGGCTTGCTTAGGTACTGGTTCCAGTGTTGTGTTCCTTCCAGGCCTTGCTGGCGATAAGATCCACCAACTCGTCAGTAGGAGGGGACACCCAGGAAGTAGATGGGCCTGTTCCGAATGTCATCAGGAACACAGACTATTCCAAAGATGGGGATTGGGGAGATCATCTGCCCTTTTGAGGAAAAGAAACAACTATTAACAATACAGTTTAAGTTTAAAGTTAAATTAAGTTACACTAAGTTTAAACTAATTTTAAACTAAGCTGAAAACAGGTATAAAATGCCCTTGTCTGAGCAATAACCAAGGATCACATCTGTAGCAGAATGTAGCAAACGAGATCGGAGGTTTAGAGGGCAGCAAAGGATTATGGGAAAGGGAGGAGCTTGAACATTGGATCTGTCTAAGCTAAAGTTGTCAGCTTAGATCCAAGACCCTGCTGTGAGGAATAATGACATGAATAACTTCAGATCCACAGTTACTTCCTTTGGTTCTGATTGACCAGGACAGTCCTTTTGTCAATGTTGCAGTGCAAAATTTGTCTATCCCATTTCTCGTTCCTACAGGAGCTACTAGGTCTATGATTATTTCAGCAAATACTGAAACCTTCCACTTTCCAAACAAACAATTCAGGGTGTAGGCATGTCTGGAGTACCTTTAGACTATCCAGAAATGAAACTTGTTACTATTCAACTTGCTCCATTAAAAGATCAGCATTCTTTTACTGTAGGAAATTCTACCCCGTTAAATCAGTTAGGTATAGATTTATTGTGTAAATTTGAGATTTAGTCTTTAATGCATGCCAGGTGGTGTATTTCTAGACATTCCTGATGAACTCTTAGGATTATATTCAAATACAGTTTGTACCGATGAATATGCACATTTTGCTATTTTATCAACAGTGCAAAAGATCAAAAGAGCTGATATGGAGAAATTAAAAACAATCCCTCCACAGCTCTGCTCTACCCATGAGAATGAGTTAGGACTCATAACAGATGCAGAGCCTGTGCATATAACATTAAAACCTTACCTGTGGTAGTTCAGTATCCTTTGTCAGTAGAAGCAGAAAAAGGAATTGAACCTGTTATATCTGCCTTATTAAAACAATCTATCATTGCCCCAGCCCACAGTTCTTGCAATACTCCTATTTTACCAGTCAAGAAACCAGGAAAAAAATATATAAATTGGTACAAGATTTATTAGCAGCGAATGCAGTAGTAGCAAAAGTATTTCCAGTTGTCCCTAATCCTGCAACAATATAGAGTTCTGTTTCATTAGATGTCACAACGTTCTCAGTGATAGAAATTTTATCTGCTTTCTTTTCTGTTCCTGTACACTTGGTGATTTTAAGCTGCCCACCCTTGCTGTAATTTGAGCTTTATAAGCTCCTCCCTTTATACAGTGCTGTTTATATCTTTAATTATTTCTTCATCTTTCCAAGTGCTTATTTAAAAAAAAAAGTGCATTTTGCCTCTGTTCTACTGATTTACTTACTCTGGATTCATTATCTAGCTAACTGTTCGACAAAGTAGTGTATTTGTACACTCTAGCAAGCGCCTTTCCTGTGTTTTTTACATCAAAAGAACACTAGATTTTCCATCTAGTGGCAGTGGGCAGTAGCCAAGCCTGTAAAGATTAGGGAAACACACTAGAGATTCCTGCATGTAGTTGTTTTATTGGCTGGAGGGCTTATTATAATCAGTTTACCTTGTTTTTAGTGCCTTTATAAATTCTGCACAATTGAGTGGCTCTTGGTTCATTCCTACAAAGTGAAATACTTTTATTGAATAATCACACTTTTATAAACTGTTTAAAATATGCTAATATCATCCTAAAGTATTTACTGTTTTTTCTTATGTTTGTTTGTGGTAGAATTTCACTCCAGACACTCTTTTACTGTGCTTTTACATTTGCAGGACTGGGATTATTCATCTAAGTTTTATCTGGTCTGAGATGGGAACATACAAAAGGGCTCTAAGTGTAGCTGTTTATTGGCCAGAGGGCTCAATAGTCAGGTTTCTGTATTCCCAGTTCTGATATAAATTCAGCAAACTTGCATGGAGCTACTCACTGTGCCAGTGCCCTGTAAAGGCACAAACATTTGGAAACGTTGCTTATTTTATTTATTTATTTATGTATTTATTTACATTTGGTGATTGGGAAAGTCTGACTGGGTCAGAAACCCATTTTCAGTGGAGGCCCGGGGAGAAAAGCTCTACAGTACAAAGTGTAAAAAACAGAAGTATAAACTATATTAATACATTTATAGAACATTCTACATTTATAGAACATTGATTAAGGTACACAATTTGGCAAACAATTTTATACAGTCATAACATTTAAACCAACAGGAGAAGATCAAAATTTAACAGTTTAGTGAGACAGCTTAAGGAGATGTCAAAGAGTTTAGGAAATAGCAAGTGTTAGACTTTTAATTAATAGGAGTTAAAGAGTAGTGACAGAAAGTCAAGCATTAGTAGAAGTAGTTTTAGGCTGAATTAAGGGAAGTTGATATTATAAGTTTATAAGTATGAAATGTATTAATCAGAGTGAAAGAAGAAGGTTAGTGTAAGAGGAGCTCAATATAATAGAGGATGACAGCAGTACTTGTAAGCTTACAAGATTTAAGTCAGATAGAGGGCTAAACAGTAGATATAATTGACTAGGATAAATGGTTGATGTAAGAGAGTGATATTTTCATTGTACTGTGAAAGTTTACTGTGCTATTTATTTTTTTGCACTTTTTTAAAGTTTAAAGTTGCATTTTCAAACTGCTGTAAGGGCTGCTGTTCTACACTAAAATGCATTGAATCTACTGTTTCTTAGTTAGTATTAGGCTTCTGTTTGAGGTTCCTTAACATTTGGGTGTCAAACCAGTCATTTTATATTAAGAAGGTTGAAATATGCACTCTTTTGGCAGTAGAGGGCTGATTTCACCATTCTGAGCTGGGAATTGCTGGTGGAAAGCTTATTGTGTGCTTACTCTATTGGCCATATGGCATAGTTAGTGTAAAACTTGCTTTTTTTCTGATCATATACAAGTCTTGCATTTGCGAGAAGGTACTCTTCATGCAGCGGTGATTACTGGTACTTTATATACTCACAATCAACAGAAGTTGAAGTTTCCCTATAAAAACCACCTCAGAACTTTACCTCAACCCCGCAGTACTCAGCGGGCAACTAGTTTGTATGGTAAGCAGCATTTACGGATTTAGTTAGGGCTATTTAGGTCTACCTTTCATTATTATAGCACCCTGAACTACTGTTACTCAGACAGCATCTGGTTTGGCACTGGGCATCATTGCTGGTTACGTAAGCTACACATTACACCAAGTAAACACCCACCCCTCATCTGGTTATAAACACTCTCCATTCCTATCCTTTCAAGTACAGATTAAGACCTGCAACGATGGATGGGCACTTACCTGCTATCTCTGCATCCAACTTGGTGGACATGGGCATCCTAAGACAGTGTAACAATTACCTTATGTACACTGAAAAAAAAAGAAGTTATGTACTCACCATAATATTCCATGTGTGTTGTGCATCTCACCTTCATTCTGTACTGGTTGGGTTCCAAACCGATCCTCGGTTCTGACTCAGCCATTTACAAAAAACTCATGGTCTTCAACTAGCTCATGGCTTATACCCTATCCTATGATGCCCTAGGGAATTCCCCAGATCCTGTTTGCTGTTATACTAATATATGAATATAAAAATGTTTACTACTTTACAAGCCAAGAAGAGGGTCAGAGAATATTAGATGCCAAATAAATCCTCTCGACCTTCCAGGAGCCAAAGGTTGGGGGAAGGAGGGTAGGATGTAAGAACAAAGGTGAAATGAGCAACAGACATGGAAAGTTATGGTGAGTATATAACTTCTTTATGTGATGTTGTCCTATCTCACCTTCATTCTGTACTGTTTGGGACAGCGTCCCTAGCACCATCTTTCTTGGATGGCTCAAGGGAGAATATTCTTTAGAACAGTGGACCCAAAAGAGGTCCTGTCCCTGGAGGCCAAATCAACTTTGTAATGAGGAATAAAGGTATGAGGTCTTGCCCATGTAGCTGCAGCACAAATGGTATCAATTGGCAGTTTGGCCCGAAAGGCAGAAGAGTTAGAAATAGCTCTGGTAGAATAACCTCTTACTTTGTCGGGAAGTTGCTTGTTTTGGGATTTGTAGGTAAATGTGATGCAATCTGACAACCATCTGGAAAGAGTGGTCTTAGTAACTGGACCACCTTTTTTGCAGTCTAAGAAGGACACAAATAAGTCTTTTGTTCTGTGCAAGCAGAAATGTAACTGCCTATGTACATCTAGTTGGTGTAACATATATTCTGCCTTATTGCCATACTAGGGGGAAAAACTGGTAAGTCTATGGATTGGTTTAAGTTTGATTCTGAACATACTTTTGGTAGAAAGGATAGATGTGTACGATGTGAGTCTCTGTCCTTGTGGAACAGCATATATGGGGGGGGGGGGTTGACAGACAATGCTTGTAACTCCGAAACCCTCCTAGCTGAAGTAATAGCTATTAAGAAAATCAACTTCCAAGTTAAGAACTTCAAGTCACATGATCATGCAAGCTCAAAGTGGGGAAGAATCATTCAGGATAATACAAAATTCAGGTTCCATGGGGGTAGAGGAGGTTTAATGGGCGGTATCAACAAAATGGTACCTCTTAAGAAGGGTTTGCAAAGTCTGTGGGACATAACATTTGGCCCCAAATTAGAGATTGCTGCTAATTGAACTCGGACAGTAGCTGCAGATGCCCTGTCATGAAATAGCTTCACTAAGAACTCCAGTATAGAAGATATAGGTGCAGAGAAATGGTCAATATGATTTTCCAAGGCCCAGGAGGAAAATCTTTTCCATTTTCTGACATATAATTTTCTCTTAGAAGCTTTATCAGAAGAAAGGATTTGCTGAACTGAAGGTGAAAGGTCTGGTAGTCTGGCTATGTTTGGAATCAGAGCAGCCAGGCTGTCAACTTGAGAGTTTGAAGAGATGGATGCAGCCTTTCTGATGGATGGGTCAGAAGGTCCAGAACTGGATCCAGAATCCAAGGCTCCTCCTGAAGATGAGGCCACAGGAAATGGAACCAGATTTGATGAGGCCAGTAAAGGGCGACAAGAATTAAGGTCCTTCCCAATAGGCTGACTTTCTGAAGAACGTTGGATATTAATGGTATTGGAGGGAAGATGTACAGGAGTCCCGAGGGTCAATCGTGTACAAGTGCATCCCTTGGGGACTCCCCCAGAGGGGGGATTAGGGCAAGGTAGCTGGTACATTTGGCATTCCTGGAAGTGGCAAAAAGGTTGCAGCAAGGCTGGTCTTATTTTTAGAAAATCATTTCCGCTATGTCTTGTTTTAGAGACCACTCATGAGGCATCAGAATTGCCCTGCTGAGTTAAGATTGTCTACTATCATGTTGGATTTCCCTTGGATGCGCATTGTTACCAGAAAGCGTTGGGAGGAGTTCACCCACTGCCATGCTCTCAGGGCCTCCTGGCAAAGGGGGTAAGATCTGGTTCCCCCTTGTTTGTTTATATACCACACAATTGACATATTGCCCGTTTGTATTGCAATCATTCCTAGCGGAAGAGAATCTTGGAATGCTTGCAACCCTAAAAGCACCACTATCCTCTCTAGGACATTGATCTGCAAGTGGGCCTCATGATCCTGCCAAGTGCCTTGGACCGTCCTTCCCTGATAATGCCCCCCCTCCCCCCCCATTTGGGAAGCATCTGTTGTCACTGTGGCTGTATGCTGTGGAAGAACAAAGGGTCGACCTAAAGTCACTTGAGTGGAGTAAAGCCACCAACGAAGGTCTTTCCTGCAAGATTCCGTAATCATAATTTGGTGGGACATGGGTAGTTCCTGCATGGACCATTGAGTGAATAGCAGCCACTGGAGAATTCTCATATATAGACACGCTAACAAGATCACAGTTACTGCTGTCATGGTACCTAGAACTTTTAGAACTGTTCTCCCTTGAATCTTCTTCTTGAAAAGAAGGATTAAGACCTGATGTCGAAGGACATGAACTCTTTCCGGGGGAAACTTTACCATAGTTTTTGTGGTATCTAGATCTGCTCCTATAAAAACAATATGTTGAGATGGCAATAAGGCAGATTTTTTGTAGTTTATTGTGATCCTTAAGCAGGAGAAGAATTTCAATGTGGTGTCTCTTGCTTTTATTAGTAGATGCTCGGTGGTGGCAGTTAGGAGCCAGTCGTCTAGATATGGAAACACTTGGAATCCTAGACATCTCAGGTAAGCTGTAACTACTGCCACACATTTGGTGAACACTCTGGGGGCTGTAGTGAGACCAAAGGGCAGAGCTCTAAACTGGTAGTGACTGGCTTCCAGCCAAAAGCGCGAATGACTCCTGGATTGTCTGTCCATTTTTATGTGGTAGTACGCATCCTGAAGGTCTATAGAGCACATCCAATCGTCTTTTCCCAGAAAAGGGAGAATTGACTGCAGTGTTACTATATGGAACTTTGACTCTTTTACTGCTTTGTTCAGCTTGCTGAGATCCAAGATGAGTCTCCAGTCGCCTGTTTTCTTTGGAACTAAAAAGAACCTTGAGTAAGTTCTGGATCCTATCTGGTCTGCAGGGACTATTTGGATGACTCTTTTTTCTAGCAACCTCTGTATCTCTAGTTTTGCCTGTTTTCTGTGACTGGGTGGAACATCCAGAAAGTTTCTGATGTGTGGGGTGGGAAAGGCAAAAGGTATGGAGTAACTTCTAGATATGATGCTTTGTACCCATTTGTCTTTTGTGATTTTTAGCCAGGCTTCTGGGTACAAAGATAAGCAACTATCTCCAGAGATGGACAGATAGGTCTCCTTTCAGGAGTGCTGAAAGGGCTTGCCAAGGAAGGATTCCCTGTTGCCCTGGTTTTGCGGACCCCCTCTGCTGCATGGTCGGCGTCTTCCACTACTGCTTCCCTCTCTGCCCCTGGGTGAGGATCACCACGTGTGTCTTGAAAAACTCTCTGGGATTTCCAGAATCACATTTTTCCTCCCTTTTGACCTTTTGGATAGGGTCTAGAAGGTAGGGAAAAACAGACTCCTATGGCAGAGAGAGTTTTTCCCTCCTGTTCATACCTGGTTAATGTGTCTTTGACTTTGGGCCCAAATAAGAACGAGCCATCGAAGGGGGCATTAACAAAAGAAGACTTAAAAGGTTCTGCAAAGTTATACAAGTACATCATCCAGGAATTCCTCCTTAGGGAAATTCCTGGACCCGCTGCCCTACTCGCTTCATCAGCTACACAGGAAATGAGTCTCAAGGAGGAGTTTACCACTGAATTCAAGGTGGAGAGCTGGGAGGAAACTTTATCTGATACCCCCGCAGCTATGAAATCTTGGAGAGTATGTCCTAGCTCCTTCAGGAGATCTCTCTGTAACCTGGTAAAATGTGTGAGATAATTCAGGGACCTGAGTGTAAAGGTCACTGAAGAGAAAGTGCACTTTCTGTATCTGTCCATCATATGAGACTCTTTGTTCAGAGGACGGACAGAAGAATACTTCTCCAACAGTTCCTTTTTAGTGACCGCCACCACCACCATAGCACCTACTGGGACACCTTTCATTAGGAAAGGTTTATCTTCAGGGCATGTGATGAATGTATTTGGTCTCCAAGGGACAGGCTTCACTGAGTCTGAAGTCTCCCATACCTTTCAACAAACAAGGTCCATAAGTTCGTCGAAAGGCGGAGACACCCAAGTGGGGGAAGGGCGAGACCCAAAGGCCTTCAGGTAGGCGGACTAGTCCTCAGAAGGGATGACGGGCTTCCAGATACCTCTCTGCTTAAGTATCTCTAGAATGTCAGTGAAGGAGACATCCTCAGAGGGTGACCGTGGGGACCCTTCTGACTCCCTGAGGTCTGTGTCAGATGTGACGGACTCCTCTGGGGAGTCCAGATGCTTCCTCTTGCATAATCTCTTGCAAGGGACCTCTTCAGAAGGGTATTCTGGAGAGGTTTCAGAAGAGAGGGATCACCCAATGGGGCACCCTGAAGCCATGGGTCTCCACATCTGTGTGGATGTGATTATGCCAAGATGGACACCGGTGCCTTTAGGGGAGGAATGACTGGATCTGAGTGTGGAGCTGCCCAAGAGGACAGCGCTCTCCTCATCACCTTGAAGGCTCCCCGCCTATGATCTGAGGAAGCTCCCAGCTCTGAAGAACTAGAAGGCATCCCCAGCACCAAAGGGGTTGGCGCCAATGCAGATGCAGGAGCCAAGCTCACCTGTGCCGAAGCCCCGAAAGCAAGTTTGGATCTGTCAAATGTCCAATCTGACTGCCCTCCCCGGACCGGAGAAAGTCAGCTCCTAGACTCCTTGAGCTCAGATGGCACCGAGGAAGTCGTGGTGGTAGTCGGGGCCAAAGATCCTGGGACAGGTCTCAGCTCCAACGGTTCCACTACTATCAGCTTCATGCATTCCAGCTCCAAGGCCCCAAGGAGGGTTGGAGGAGGAACCAGTGGTGAAAGGGCAGGTCTAGTTAGTTTGGAAACCTTCTGGGTTGGCTCCAACAAAAATTTGGCTAGCGCCGTTGTCCTCAAAAGTCTCCAAACCACACGGTCCATATTATCGTCTGAAAGGTTCTTGGAGGATTGAGAGGAGGGAGCAGGAGATCTTGAAGCTTGTAAGATTAGTGATCTTAATGTCAGAGAAACCCGCTCCAATTCTAGGGACCGGCTCCAAGCTTGAAACATCAATGGTTCTGATACAGAAGGAGCTGAGACGGATGGTTTCTTGGTTCCGACAGATTTTGGGTCCGATGAGGAAGTTTTTGCCAATTTCTTAATCGGTTCAGAGTGATCCGAAGCAGTAGAAGAGGATTTTTTTCCAGATTTCTCAGATTTATTAGAAGGTGAAGGGGTCTGCTTTGTAGGACTCTGACCTTCTCCTATGGCTTCTGAAAAGGAAGTCTTCAATAACCCCTTAATTATTAGCTTGTTCTTCCTTTCAAGAAGGACCCTGGAGATAAATGAATGGCAAATAGAACAAGACTCTTGTAAGTGTACTTCTCCAAGGCAGTACACACACACAGTATGACCATCAGTTATCGACATTTCCTGACACTTTGAACACTTCTTAAACCCCGAGGGTTTAGTATCTTTTTGTTTAGACATGTAAGTAGCAAAAACAACTTACACTACAACTGCTATGCAAATATGAAATGAAAAACACTCTAAGGGAAAAGCCCTCTAATTCAAATGGGCTAAGCAGCCTTCTGACTAAAATGAGCTAGCTTGGTAGATAAGGGAAACACCAGAAAAAACAAATAGCTTTTCTTCTTCTTCTTTTTTTTTTTTTTTTACAAGCTTGACAAGCTTAACAGACACACACACACACACACACACACACACACACACACACACACACACAAACACACACACTCAGGAAAAGAAGCCTTCTAACTTAAACAGGCTGAGCAGCTCTCCAATCTAAACGAGCTAGCTAGCATAAACCAATTTACTTAAGTAAAGCACACAGAAGTAGTAAAAAAAGCATTTTACATAAAATAGGGCCAAAATGAAAAAAACCCTAAGTTAAATATATATGTTTAACTAACTATCAACACTCCAAATTTTAACAGCTCAAAAAACGAGCCTAAAGAAAAAACACAGTTATTCAAAACAGTTATTTAAAGCACACAGAGAAAGACTGGGATAGGGAAGGAAAAAATAGGCCTTGAGCTTAACGACAGCAACAGTAAACAGCAAGGTAATGAACACAGTCAAAAAAGTGTTAAAGAGTGAAGTAATTAAATTAAGCTAAACTACTAACTATTTTTATCTCAAAACAGAAAGGAAACTAAAATTTAAAAGGAATTAAATGATTTTAGGAAAAATCACTTAGCCAGAGCCAGTGTGAAGCACCCGATCTGTTTAGCGACAAATGAGATCTGGGGAATTCCCTAGGGTATCATGGGATAGGGTGTAAGCCACGAGCTAGTTGAAGACCTCGTGATTTTATAAATGGCCGAGTCAGAACCGAGGATTGGTTCCGAACCCAACCAGTACCAAATGAAGGCAAGTTAGGACAACATCACATCACTTAATTCTCAAACAGATAAATACAGTATGTGAAAGATGTAGTTACACATTGACACTGGAGGCTAGACTCTCACATACAGAATCAAAAAGCAACAAACAGGTTGTCAGCGACTCGCATACATCACTCACCACACCCACAAAGGACCACATACATAGACCCACAAATGAGGAGTTGCTCACATGTAACTTACCCAAACCTCAAAGGCCTCTCAGATGCAGTCCTCAGAAACTCAGCATGCACACAAACAAGGCAATACCCATCACTACACATAAAGCCACATGTCATTGTGTCTCAACTACCAAGTCCATAAGGCGAAACACTCCACAACCCAATATTCTGATCATAGGAGACTTCATTGTGAGACACACTCATGTCCCTCTTACCAGGCTTGATAAGGGGAAGGTTACAGTTTGTTGCCTGTCAGGGGTCAGGATTTACCAGATCATGCAAGCACTCAGGTCACTTATCCCTATATACCAATATGACTCAGGCATAGTCCATGCAGGCATGAATGACCTGAGATGTACCTCCTTGCACTATATGAAAAGAGACATGATTGAGATCTCATAATATGTGCCATAGGTAGGTCTGAACCTAGCATTGAGCAGCACTGTATCATCTCCAAGGATGATGCCATAATACCAACAGAAAATTATCAACTTTAATAACTGGCTTAGCTACTGGTGTCATTCCAAAGGGGTCCAACACTTGTCAGCCTGGGAGGATGTGGTTAGCAGAACATGCTGCTTTGCCAGGGATGATCTTCATCTGTCACTTCTAGGCTTTTGGATATTGGCCATAACATTATCTACCCCTATAGTGCCTTTTTTAGGCATTACCAAGCAGACAAACCTTTCAAAATAACAAAAGCTACTAAGGACAGGCTAACGGTGTTACAGCTCAGCACAAGGAATCTCAACAAGAAACTGTGCTCCTGGAAGCTCTCCTCAACCTGGAGAATGCTGACATCTGTGCAGTTACTGAAACATGGTTCAAAGCCATGGAAAGCACTCCAGCAGTGCATGGTTATACCTTCTTTCATACATTCTGACTACCCACTGAAAATGGAAGAGCAAAAGGCGGAGATGTATCTATCTACATAAAGGATAAACACATTTTAAGGCTGGTCAAACAATATGATATGCTTGAGCTATTCCATGTCCAACTAACCATGGGAAAAATCCATTACCATATTCTTGCTAGCTATAGGTCCCCTGCGTTGAACCAGAAGACCCATACATCATACCTGAAGTTACCAAAATCACTCACCATCCAGCCCAATACCATAGTCATGGGTGATTTTAATCACCCATTCATTAATTGGGAGACATACACAACCACTAACATGCAGGCCCAATGATTTCTTAACGTTGTAAATTCAAATGCCCTGGAACAGTTAGTCTGCACTGCCACTAAGAGAACAAATATCCTAGATCTGGTACTCACAAATATGAGGGTGTACTGCACCCCACCTAGTGTAATGTCCTCACTGGTACAATCAGATCACAAAGTAGTCTCCCTTAAAATAAAGGTAAAACTAGCCCCCCCAACCACCCACCTAACCACAAAAACTTTAAAAACTTCTGAAAGGAAAATGACCCCCTATTAAGGGACAGCATAGATAATTCCCAATTCCCCCCAAAGACAGAAAACACAGAAACCTATGCAGAGGTGTATGCAAAAGCGACGTATGACCATATAAACAACAACATAGAAATGGCAATACTAGAGCGAAATAAGCCAGGTCAAACCGCAAAAGCAAGACACCCTGGTGGACCCCTGCTGTTAATAGATTGTCTAACAAAAGAAAGAAAATCCTGTTGAGAAGTAAGAGGGAATGTGTGCAACAGGGCAAAAAGTCCCTCATAAGTTTAAACAAGGGAATCAGGAAACTTGTCTAGTATCTGAAACACTTTGAGGTAAAACAGCCTACAAGGCTAAGGATAACCATAAGGCATTTTTCAGTTATGTCAGCAATCTTAAGGGCATCACCCAGCAATATGTGGAATTACCTGTAGATGGCATTACCTATACTCATGATAGAACAAAGTTCTTGCTGTAGAAATAAGGAATAGCAGCAACAATATCCAACGTCAAGAAAAAACTTTAATGAGAAAAGCAAAGCTTTCGGGTCCATACCCTTCTTCAATACTAAAACACATTTACATCAACTGTTAAAACTTTAAATAGGAACACAAAACCATCACATGACTACAGCCAACCAACCATGTGATAGAACAACATTAAAAAATATATAATTACTAAAAAACTTAAAAAACATAAAACTTAGAAATCAAAGTTTGTTCTGTTATAGTTTAACTAAAATAGGTTTTAGTGATATAGCACTGTTTAAGCCAGGGGGGTGATCAGCCATCAGGCGTAAAATCCATTCATATTCTTTGGTTTCAAGCACATTATTTAGATCACCTCCCCTAATAGATTTATAAACTATATCTATTACCCTAAATTTAAACTTATGCAAATTATCTGTACACGATATGTGTAACTTTTGAACACCCCATTACCAAGGTAATATATAACTTTAAGTTGACAGCAAGAACATAAGTCGGACATATGTAGGGGAAATGAGAATAATGCATTATGTAAGCACATATCGTGTACAGATAATTTGCATAAGTTTAAATTTAGGGTAATAGATATAGTTTATAAATCTATTAGGGGAGGTGATCTAAATAATGTGCTTGAAACCAAAGAATATGAATGGATTTTACGCCTGATGGCTGATCACCCCCCTGGCTTAAACAGTGCTATATCACTAAAACCTATTTTAGTTAAACTATAACAGAACAAACTTTGATTTCTAAGTTTTATGTTTTTTAAGTTTTTTAGTAATTATATATTTTTTAATGTTGTTCTATCACATGGTTGGTTGGCTGTAGTCATGTGATGGTTTTGTGTTCCTATTTAAAGTTTTAACAGTTGATGTAAATGTGTTTTAGTATTGAAGAAGGGTATGGACCCGAAAGCTTTGCTTTTCTCATTAAAGTTTTTTCTTGACGTTGGATATTGTATCACATATACTCAACCAGAAGACATAAAAAATTTGCTGGCCAGCAAATTCAGCTCAAATTTCACCTCCCCATCACCCCTGTTCTCTCCCAAGAAACACCCTCAACCACTTCACTGCCAATTATCACCAAAGAACAGGTTGCCACTGCAGTCTCTAAAGCTAAAAACATGGCTTCAATGGGGCTTGATGATATACAAGTTTGCCTCTTAAACAGCTTAGATCAAGGCATATCAGGCCCATTATTATCCTCTATTGAACTACAACCTCTGGACTGGCTTTGTTCTCACAGAGTTGAAGACATCAACAGTCATCCCTCTGCATAAAGGGGGGAATATCTACTCACCCGGGAAATTACACAGCCATAAGTTTGACTAGTTTTATAATGTAAGGCCATGGAAACAATAATCATTGACGTCAAAAATAATTACATAGGAACCTCCAAACACTGGACCAGACCCAAGCTGGCTTTGTCAAGGGCAGGTCATGCCTACTGAATCTGGTGGATGTCTTTGAGAAAGTCATTAAGGCCATAGATGAGGCTAAAACAGTACATACCACCTACCTCGACCTAGCCAAGGCATTTGACACAACTCCCCACTCAGGTTTTATAAATAAACTCACAAAACTGGGCATAAATTCCTACATCACCAGATGGGTAGCCAATTGGCTCGCTCATGGACAGGACACATGGTTAAAGTGGGTGAATCCAGACCCAGCAAGAGGCCAGTTACTAGTGGTATGCCACAGGGCTTATTGCTGGGACCACTCCTGTTCAGAATATACTTCTCTAATGTCAAGGTTAATGTGGAAGGCACCTGGATGACAAACTCTGCCAATAACTGCAAGCTGGGGGCAAACAATGAAACCTCCAATGATGCAGATATGCTTCTGGAGGGTACAGATCAGACAAATGATTGGTAGCAGAACCATGGCCTAAAACTAAATGCGAAAAAATGCATTATCATACCTTTCGGGAAGTCAAATACCCCTGCAAATTACAACATCAATAGCACACCCATAACAATAGACTCAGAGGTGAGAAATTAAGGTACACAGATAGATAGTAGCCTGAACTTTGACAGCCATGTGTCCACTGTGGTAAGGAAGTCCTTCTATGTGGCACAACTTATAGGTAAAGGTATGGCATCCAGATTCAAGGAAATTATAGCCCTGCTGTACTCAGCCTTCATTAGACCAATAATCAAGTAGAATGCACCATATGGCATGCACTTAACTAGGCACTTACAGCAGCTGTGGTGTCCTCATAGGTGCCTCACAAAGAAAATACAGAGTGTAAACAACATGTCCTATACAGATAGACTAAAAGCCCTATCCCTTTACTCTGTTCCCTACCGACTATTAATGGGTAATCTATGCCTGACCTACAAGGCACTCACAAATACAGCCCTGATGGAGCTGCTACACATCCGCAAGTCACACAGCATGTGTATCACTTGATCTAGGGATCAAAACTTAGTCAGCAACTCAAACAAAACATGCTGGAGAGACAGATATATGATTCAGAGTTTGCCCCTCCTTTGGAACAGGCTTCCTAGTCACATTAAGTAGAGCCCTTCCCTGGCCTTCTTCAAATACAGTTTGGATCAATGGATGGGGAATCACAAATTCACACCCAGTGTAGTTCCTATGCCCCTTATGGAAAGGGGCAATCTGTAAGATACTCAATGCATAGGCACAAATCCATGCCACCTTCTTGCCCCTAGGGGCCACATATTGGGTAAAATCAGGTTATACTGGCTAGGCTTGTAAGGGCTCTTAAGCCATTAGCCTAATAATCTCCTATGAACCTATGAGCATGCATACAGCCAATATCTGTTTGGATTTACATACAGACAGTATACCTGGACTAGACTGCTGCAAGGGTATGTAGAATAACCCACCTTTTTCTCTAGACAAACGAGAAAACAGTTATTTAAGCTTGAACTTCCTAGTGGGTCTTCTCTAATTCAATATGTAGATGATTTGCTTCTAGCTTCAAAAACTTCAAAAGACTGTAAACAGGATACTATTTTTCTTTTGGCTCAGTTAGCAGATTTAGGATTCAAAGTTAAAGACAAACTGCAGTTATGGAAGTCACAAGTTCAATGCTTGGGACATCTTATTTCATAAGGTATTATACAGAATGTGTCTTAGTGTATTGCTGTGATACAAACTGCACCATGTCCTGCTACTTTAAAACAGTTGCAAGCTTTCTTGGGACTAACAGGTTACTCTCGACAATGGATTTCTAATTATTGCAGAAGTAGTGAAACCTCTGTTAGAATTATTACAGAAAGATATTCCTGAACTTTTACCCTGGCAGGATTGTCATGAGCTAACTTTTGTACAACTGAAAACACTGCTTTTAAATCCTCCTGCACTTGGGTTGCTAGGTTATTCTAATAGATTTTTCTTACTTTGTAGTGAAAGAAATAAAGTAGTATTAAGATTATTAACACAACGTAGAAAAATGATTATAGATCTATTGCTTATTTCAGTACAAATCTTGATCTTGTAGTTGCAGCCCTCCCCCTCTGCCTTACGGTGTTGGCAGCGAAGGCAAACTTAATGGAAATGGTGGCTGCTCTAACTCTCAGGCACTAAACTTACATGGCAGTTCCACATTTTGTAGAAGCTTTGTTACTAAAGACTAAAGCACAATATCTATTTGCAGCATGATTCTCTAAATATAAAATGTCTTTACTCAATAATCCTTCTTTACAGATTGTTCGATGCCCACCACTTCTTTAACTCCTACAGTGGATGACGGAGAACCTCATGACTGTGTAGTTGTAACACTGTGCTTCGCCCTTCGTTAGATTTGAAAGATGTGCCTTTGCAGAATCCAAATCTAATTCTTTTCATGAATGACCCCTGTGTTCGAAGAGAAGATGGTGAACTCCTAGCAGCCTTTTCCATTTCTACACTGGGCAGAATTTTGTTAACTGGACAATTAAATGGAAATCTGTCTGCTCAAGCAACTGTGCTTGTAACTATTGCTGAAGCCTATAAGACTGGCAAAGATCAGCCGGTAACATTTTTCACAGATTCTTATGTTTATGGTGTAGTCCATGATTTTGTGATACTTTGGAAAGAGTGAGGTTCTTTAACATTGTTGGGTACTGTCATTAAAAATCCTGGTTTTGTCCATGATTTTTTAGATGCTTTATTATTATCATGGGGAGTTGTGGTGGTCATTAAGGTTAAAACCTTTGCAGATATGACAGTAAGACAAGCTGCATTGCTTTAACCTGTTCAAGCTATATTTTTGCAGCAACTATAATTTTTCTTTACAGAAGTTATCTTATCAGAAAAAGATCGTGGACTCTGAAAAAAAGAGATGGGTAAGTGATGGCTGCAGTTGATCTCTGGACCTTTTGTGGTGCCACCTGGGCAGATGACTAGTATCCCCACAAAATTTCTTAAAATTAATTGGAAAAAAAACTACCCTTTACCATTTCATTTGGGCAGAAATGATTTAATAAAGTAGATTTCCACTTACTGGTAATACCCTTCATCGTTCAGAAGTTGCTCAACACTGTAAATACTTGTGTAGTTTGCTTACAGTATGATGTGTATAGATCAGTACCTACACCTACCTATTCAATCACTGAAGAAGCCTTGGGGACCATTTTGTTACCTGCAGTGGGATCTTGTTGGATATTCATTAGTAACTGTTGATATTTTTTCTGGCTGGGTAGAGGCATATTCCTGTGTGAAAAATTATGCCAGAACAGTAGCCAAGAAACTCTTAACTAATTTAATTCTGACATCTGGTGATCCTTGTATTCAGTTAGATCAGGGTACTCTTTTAATTAGTCAAGTAATACAGCAGATATGTAAAACTCTAAATGTGAAACTGCAGTTCCATTATCACTATAGACCACAAGCCTCAGGGATGGTGGAAAGAGCAAATCAAACCATTAAGACTCTTTTAGCTAATGTTTATGAAGAAAATAATCTGAAGTGGCCAGAAGCTTTGCCCATAGTTTCACTTAGCATGAAAAGTGCAATTATTACCACTAGAAAATTGTTCCCTCATGAAATTTTCATGGGTAGACCCATGAGAATGCCTGCTATGCCCTTTCCCAAGATTTTAAAATTGCCAAGATATTGATGAGTATATACTTTTGTATTGCAAATCCCTTTGCTCTGTTTTGCAGAATTACCATAAAACACTTCTGCGTGCAATCCCACTATCTACAAAGCAGGACAATCATGACTTGCAACCTGAAGAGTTTGTCTTCATTAATGTACACTCCTGAAGAAAGTCACTTAGCCCCAGATGGGAAGGACATACTTACTTTTGCTCATAATAGCTATTGGCATCCATTGTAAGGGCCTCCCCTCTTTGGTCCATGTGGCATGTCAAGTAGACCCTACCTTTAGAGGAGTACAGTTGAGATTCCATTGATGTCATTCCACGTGGAACTGTATTACCAGAGGAAAAAACAGAGGCATCTAATGACAGCCATTGACATTTTGCCAGCCACACCAAATCTGGAACCAACTATAAACTGCTTGCCATTCAACTTAACTCCACATCCACAACCCAGATCGAATCCAGAAATTAATGTAGTTAATTGCCTTTTTTGTCAGATCAGGAAGTGAAATCATGTGACTCTGCTACTTCATCCTGTCTGAAGTAATCTCCTGTGATTCTTCTCCAATATCAAGTGTGTTTTCTTGCTTTGGAATCCAACATCACAGATTCATCATGCCTTTTGGACACTGACATTGACATTGCTCTATCCAGACAAATCTCATATGTGAAGTCATCTGCATTTAATTGTTTTGGTCAGAGATTGCTTGGTGACCAGTTTCGCATAAACTGTGAACAAACAATTCAACATCCATGTTTATAGTTTCTTCAAAACCCTTTCCAGCCTCAATTTGCTTGTTTTCCCTATGGATCTATTATTGGGACAGTTACTGTGATCTTCATCATCATTTTCTTTTATTTGCTTTTACCATCCGGACCTGTGAGTACTGAACCATTACTTAACAGACATACACACATTGCTGAAAACACGGACAGGCATTTGGTCAGAATTGAATCAAAAGCACCTGAATGGTATCATAGATTTAATACTTTTTCTTCTGCCTTGCGTACTTATGCACAGATTCTCAATGTTAACAACTGCTGGGTTTGTGTGCATAGACCCACTGCACACGGTGGGGGTATTCCACTAATTCCTATATTAGTGATTGATTCAGAACTTAATACTGAATTTTGTCTAATTGTTCTTGCTAAATATGTTTCTGCCCCTTTTACAACTATCAATGCTTTTTAATCAGAAAAGGTATAAAGAATGTATGATCCTGTTGTTCAGGGAGAGAGGACCTTGATTTTCTAGTGTCTCACGTACATGCCTTTCTTTGAAATAAAGGAAATTATTAACTGTCTTGTCTGAAAGTTTTTGGGTACCTAAAACTCATGATTGTTAAATGACATGGAACACAACTCTTCAGAGTGATTCAGCTGCTCGCATTTAAATTTGACATGTTTTGACAGGACAGTTGAAAAAGCATGTCAATGTGTAGCAAATATGAATATCTGCACATTGACCAAAGTCCCTAACAGTTGGCTTGATTAATTTCAACCGTTATACTGTGTGACATTCCTACATCAGGCCAGTAATCAAGGAGCCTGAATCCTCACCACTGGCACTGGAGAGGGATGTTCACTTGGAAAATAAATGGATACACTCAATATTCCTAGATGCAGACCTCTCTGCCTCAGGCATAATTTCCCTTAGGACCACACAGGGAAATAACTCAGTACGGAGCCTGGATCTGTCTGTCTCCATTCAGGTCCCCAATAAGACTCCCCACTGGTACAGCTGTAGGGTTAGGTCATCAGCCGAGTGTCCAAACCAATACCTCCAGCTCCCTCTCTGCAAGCCCACTGCTTGGTGTCCCTGCTCCAAGTAGCTGACACACACACACACACACACACACACACACACACACACACACACACACACACACACACATGCACACTCACAGACACACACCTGGGAAAGGCTGGCACAGATTTACCTGCTGTGTCCCCTTTTGCACAAAGTATAAGGTAATCACCTCCACCAGACACTCCATAATCAGCTATTCTAAGGCCTTTAACAAAGGGTGTCCAATTATACTCTCTAATATTAATAATAATACAAATGGTAGTAGTTGACCAAGAGAGCTAGGCCTTCTGGAGTGGCCCACACAGTGTCACTAAATAAATATAGGCACTCTCAAAGCTGGAATATTTTCTAAAAAGGACCAGCCACATTGAAACGTTTAAATATATTTAACAATAAAAAAGAAAAAGAAAATACTAAATATATATTTACAGTAAACCACAGAGTTCAAATCACAGGAAATATTGAAAATAACATTGATGGACACACTCATACAAATAAAGAAAAACAATCTCTAAACTAAGCTTCACTATATTCCTGACTGAACATAAGGGTATTGCTATTCCCTAATAACTTACTTGATAGAGCAAAGCACAATGAAATATATGAGTATTCTTTCTAGTCAGGTTCCCCAAAACAGAATACTCCACACTCATAGAATACTCCCTGCAAAATATAATATCCAAGACAACTTGCAGAATGACTTCATCTGATCACCTGACTCTAGGTTCTCACAGCATTCCCCCTTTGAAGATGGGACAAGAATTTTGCATAGACAGCTACAATACACATCTAAATGCTTATGGGAGTGCCTGGGGCTTCCTTCTTTTTACTGAGCTAATGAACAAAGGCTTCTTCCATACCCACTATCTCTGGTCCTGTTCAGCACTGTGGGGTACCATTTTAATGATTTAACAGCTCATTTACATTTCCCTTATTTTTCTTAAAGTAAGCTAGCTGGTTAACCTCTGCTGTCCAAATGTCTTCTATTAAAACATATACATTTAATTCAGTTACAATAATACATGTATATTTCTTTTCATTCCAGCAGGGTGCACTGTTGATACTTCACAAATACATTTTCAGCATAAGCATCTATACAAATCAGTTTGATATGCAAATGACATATAATTATTTACAAAATTCCAGCTAGCTGTGTTGGCACAAGTCATACATCTATTGCCTTATTTCTCCTGGCATGGCTGACAGTACCTCCTATCATTACATACCAACATATATGAGATCCCTAAAGAGATATACATTAATCCACATGGAGTCAGTGAGCAACACAGTGAAATGTATTACACTCTAAGCAGGAATTACAATATACAGTACATCTCAGTTGTGCACTGAGTTCTGTGTAACAGTCAGTGATCACCTGTGCAACATACTGAGCTAGGGACATGGCATACAAAGGCATGGCACACAACATTTCTGCATGAGCATCTTGCAATACATTAGGGTAGCAGTCACTTCAGGAAAAGGGGTATAGTCAGTAAAGAGTTAAGAGAGTCATAGCCTGTGCTTCTTGCATTGTGTTATGGAAGTTTCTGTTTTAGTGAAAGGGGCATTGAAGTTACAGTGCAAACAGTTTCACAGTGTGTGCATGTTACAATCCAGGAGAACATTTTGCTTCAGGAATGTAAGTATAAGTAGCCACGAGCACACAGCATGGCAGCCTCTGTGCCATGAGCTGTACAGGCTATGTAGCAGGGAGATTTGAGCATGGGAAAAGCAATAGTTACATCAATCAAAATAAAATCATTACTTATAAAACATATACAGCAATACTTATTTTAAGGTGAGTAGATATGCTACAGGTTCCACTATGAAACATTGAAAGACAAACCCCCAAACATCAGAAATGTCGAAAACTAATGTCTGAAACACAGAAGAGTGAAAAAGTTAACTGCAATAGTTTTTTGCAGGAGGCAAGCCCCCCATACCCTCAGTATGGGAAGCAAGTCACACAATCCCGCAAACTTAAGTATATGAACTCCATGGCTACAACACCTTGAGTAAGGGAGAAGTCTAAAAACTGAATCACTGTCCTTGCTAACTTAGAATTCACATCAGCAATGACTTCCTATGGAAAAGAGCAATCAGCATTGTATTCTTTGGAGTCTTGTGTTTCTGGCAACTGACGCTCCAGGAACTGCAACTCAACTACCTATTGAGGTACTAATGCAACATTTCTATCTCAGCATGTTCCTAAGAAAAACAGACAGAACTGTTTTCCAAAATTAAAATAAAAGCGAGACAGAGACAGAGAAATAAAATATACCAAGGAAATCAGACGTCTTTAAACAAATTTTTCACATTTTTTTTTCAAATAATACAGTACCATTTATGTAAGGTACTTACCATAACTCCTCAAGAACAGGTAAATGTAACATAAAATCACAACATTTGTGTTTACTCATTTGCTGATTTCTTCTTGTCCTAGATGTTTTATTTATTTATTTTTAATAATCTGTGGCTTTATCTCTATAAGAATGTATGCTGCTCATGCCAACAGTCTATGGAATTTTTGTTGGTGCTTAAAGCATTCTTATGTACCCATTATTGGCAGAAACGTTTTTCTCTTCTTTCTATCTTTTCTGATGTCAGAAAGATGCTTAACAATTGTATAGCATCTCCTTAGCACTGGTAAGCACTAGCCTTCTGCTTAACAATACTCAGTGGCCACAGCAGAGGAGAAGTGGGAAGTCATTTAACCAACTTAAAACATTTCATTTGGACTTTTATAAAAGTCAGAATGAAGTATTTATTGGCTTCCTGGTGCTCCATTTGTGTGGCTGTCAGAGATAGAACATCGTCAAATGAGGCCCTAAGCAGGGTAGTGAACCAGACCCCTCCCCCACAACCATTCCAGTGTTCCATTACTTGGCTGTCTCTCCCCAGTTATCATAAACACTGTTCAACCCTGTCAGCGTGCATATTATTTTCTTTATTTTTACAGTGCTTACAGAGATTTAATTTAAAACCTTTATTTCAAATTTATAGCACAAACACTGGTAGTTTTTTACTAATGAAAACAAAACAAAGTAGCCTCACACTAAAAACAGACTTAGCACGAGCAACAGTAAACTTCTCTTCTCTTGAAACTCAGATTTATTGAAAACACATCTGGCCAGAGGTGGATTAGGTGTACATTTATATCCACAGACATCCCCCAAACCTACAATTATAGCAGCATTGTTGACTAAATCCTTCTCAGATGTCTGTGTCAAAAAATTGATAACAATAATAATGACCAAAGTCACATATTTCAAATTTGTTTCATACTAACACACAGTAGGCAAAGGATTCCAGCTTACTTCTTTCACACACACACACACACACACACACACACACACACACACACACACACACACACACACACACATTATTAACTGTTTGAAAATGACCAGATAATAAAAGCATATGGTAGTTTCATCCACAGAGGCCCCATCAGCAGTTATAACCATTTTGTTGACTCAGTACACCCATTATTGTTATGAAAAAATAAATTACATATACTTTATTGGCAGCTTTGAATGAACTAAATGAAATTGTATAAAAATCAATAACATCATACCATAAGATCAAATCATGTGTAACACATTTTAAATAGAAGGGTATTTATAAGAGATCAGTTTGCACAATGATTAAGGTCTTCGCCTCCCATGCATAAGGTACCAGGTTTGATCCTGTCCTCCGGCCATGCCAAGTTTGCATGTTTTCCCCGTGTCTCTGTGGGGTTTCTTCCACCTCCAAAAAACATGTTGAGTGTTTCCATCTCAAAACTGTGATGCACAGTATCCTCATGATAGAAGAACATGGATCACAGACCTTGTGCTATGTCAGGGCTAGCCATTTGACAGTGTAAACATTGGCTCTAGGTGATTCTGTTATGTTGATTAATATCACCAAAAATGAGTAAAGATATTTGCCATTAATAGGTGAGTTGAGGATCTGGCCTACTCTGACCTGCAAAGACAAGACAGAAGGGCAGTGCAACAAAGCCACTTAGGATTTAGAGCCTACTACTCAGGAGGGGGACAGGCTAGAAATGATGTGAGAATTGTAGTGAGGCACAGGCTTCAGAATGCAGTGAGGGATGTCATCAGAATTAGTGACAGACTCATGTCAGTCAGTCAGACCTCAATGTAATGATAGAGCAGTATTCAAAATCTCAGCCTATGCCCCGCAGCAGAGTTGTGACAGTGAGAAAGAGAGTATATTCATACAGCATTTGCAGGACCTATTAGATAAAGCAAGACTACAAGAATTTATGTTGATAATGGGTGACCTGAATGCAAGTACAGGGCAGGCAGAGCAGGATATAAGGACTGCCTGGGTCCACGAGTGGGGCAATAGAAATAAAGGCAGAGAAGCCATTCTAGACTTCTGGCAAATAGCTTGATAGCAGCCAACACATGGCTCAGAAAGAGAGAAATTCTTAAGATCGCATACAAGAGTGGCCAAAATGCAACTCAGAAAAACTTCCTCCTAGTAAGGAAAGGACACTGGGGTAGAAGTAGTGATTGCAAAGTCATCCCCAGTGATACAGTTGAGCCCACAACACAAACCACTGTCTGCCATAACCAGCTGCAAACAGTGTTCAGAGAAGGCTCTAATATTAACAGACACCTGGCTGAAGACATGGAAGCTGACTGCAGAGAAAGCACAATGGTTCAAAGAATTACTCAGGGCTCTAGCACCTCAAGAAGAAGAGGAAATAGGTGGAGATGAGAAAGAATGGCAGTTCCTCAAAACAGCATGTCTGAGGACTACAGGACAGATATGCAGCCAAGCCAGGTATGGATATAAGGTTCATAAGGAAAGCTTGTGGTGGAATGCAGAAGTCCAAGAAGTCATCCAAAGGAAGATGGAGTACAGGAAAAAGTATGAGATAGAAAATACAGACCAGGCTAGGAAGGAATACTGACTGGCTAACAAAGATGCTAATAAAAGAGTTGCAATAGCAAAGAAAAAGAAGTTATGTATTCACCATAACATTCCATGTGAGTTGTCCATCTCACCCTCATTCTGTACTTGTGGGCTCGGAACCGATCCTCGGTTCTGACTCAGCTGATTACAAAAGCTCGATGTCTCCAACTAGCTCGTGGCTTACGCCCTGTCCCATGATGCTCTAGGGCATTCCCCAGATCTTGTTTGCTGGTATACTAATATGCACATATAAAGATTTTTTATTATTTTATAAGTTAAGAAGAGGGTCAGAGAATATCAGATGCCAACTAGTGACCTCTCGATCCTCCAGAAGCCACAGGCAGGGGGTAGGAGGGTGGGACATAAGAATGAAGGCAAGATGGACAACTCACTTGGAATGTTATGGTGAGTACATAACTTCTTTATGTGAAGTTGTCCTATCTCTCCTTCATTCTGTACTTGTGGGACAGCATCCCTAGCACCATCTTTCTTGGGAGGCTCACAGGAGAATATTCTTCAGAACAGTGGACCCAAAAGAGGCCGTGTCCATGGAGGCCAAATCCTCTTTGTAATGAGTGATAAAGGTATGAGGCCTTGCCCACGTTGCTGCTGTGCAAATGGTATCAATTAGCAATTTTGCATGAAAGGCAGAAGCTGTCAAAATAGCCCTGGTGGAATGAGCTCTTTTACTTTGTCTGGAAGTTGTTTATTCACTGACTGATAGGTAAAAGAGATGCAGTTGATAACCACCTGGATAGTGTTTTTTGCTACTGAAGCTCCTTTCTTGCAGTCTGAAAAGGATACAAACAATTGATCAGTCTTTCTAAAGTCCTTTGCTCTGTGTAAGTAGAAACATAATTGTCTATGTACATCAAGTTGGTGTAACGTATTCTGCCTTATTGCCATACTTGGTGAAAAACTGGTAAATCTATGGACTGATTTAAGTTTGATTCTGAGCATACTTTTGGTAGAAAAGATGGGTTTGTGTGAAGTGAAACTGTCACTGTGAAACAGCATATACAAAGGTATGATAGATAATGCTTGTAATTCTGAAACCCTCCTAGCTGAAGTGATAGCCACTAAGAAAATTGTCATCCAGGTTAAGAGCTTCAAGTCACAAGATGATGCAGGTTCAAAATGGAATAGAATTATACAGGATGATGTGAAATTTAGGTTCCGTGGAGGTAGAGGTGGTTTAAGGTTAGTACCTCTCAAGAAAGCTTTACAAAGTCTGTGGGGCATAACATTTGGTCCCCCAACTCTGAAATGAAAATTAGAGATTGCTGCTAACTGTACTCAAATAGTAGCTACAGCTCCTCCCTCATTAAAAGGTTCTGCTAAAAATTCCAGTATAGAAGATATAGATGCAGAGAAAGGGTCAATATGATTTTTTAAGGCCAAGGAGGAAAATCTTTTCCATTTGCTGAGATATAATTTTTTCGTAGAAGCTTTGTGAGATGAAATCAGGATATGTTGCACTGAGGTTGAAATGTTAGGTAGCCTGGCTACGTTTGGAATTGGACCAGCCAAACTGTCAACCTGAGGGTTTGAAGAGATGGATGGAGTATTCCCGACAGATGGGTCAGATGATCTGGCACTGGTTCCAGAATCCAAGGCTCCTCCTGAAGATGAGGACTCAAGAAGGGGAACCAAATTTGATGAGACCAGTAAGGGGCTATAAGTATTAAGCTCCTTCCCAATGCTCTGGCTTTCTGGAGAACTTTGGGTATCAATGAAAAAGGAGGGAAGACATAAAGAAGACCCAGGGGCCAATCTTGTACAAGTGCATCCCTTGGGGATTCCCCTGGAGGGAGGGTTATAGCAAGGTAGCTGCTGCATTTGGCGTTCATGGAAGTGGCAAAAAGATCACAGCAAGGCTGGCCCAATTTTTGGGAAATCATTTCTGCCATGTCTTGTTTCAGGGACCATTCGTGAGGCATCAGTATTGCTCTACTGAGTTTGTCTGCTATCATGATGGATTTCCCCAGGATATGTCTTGCTACCAGAAAGTGTTGGAACAAGGTTGCCCACTGCCATACTCTCAGGGCCTCTTGACAAAGGGGGTGAGATCTGGTTCCTCCTTGTTTGTTTACATACCATACCACTGACATATTGTTCATTTGGATCACAATCATTCCTAGTGGAAGAGAGTCCTGGAATGCCTGTAATGCAAGAAGCACCACTCTCATCTCTAAGACACTGATATGCAAGTGGGCCTCATGATCCTGCCACATGCCTTAGACTGTTCTTCTCTGATAATGCCACCCCACCCTATCTGGGAAGCATCCGCAGTCACTGTGACAAGCGGTTGTGGAAGAACAAAGGGTCGAACTAAAGTCACTTGAACAGAGTGAAGTCACCAATGAAGGTCTCTCCTGCAAGATTCTGTTAACATAATCTGGTGCAACATTGGGAGTTCCTGCATGGACCACTGAGTGAAGAGCAGCCACTGTAGAGTTCTCATGAGCAGAGGTGCTAAGGGAATTACATTTATTGCTGCTGCCATGGTGCCTAGTACTTTTAGAACTGTCCTTGCTTGACTCTTCCTTTTGAAAAGAAGGTCTAGAACCTATACCCGAAGGGTTTGTACCCCCTCTGTTGGGAGTTTCACCATCATTGTTGTAGTGTCTAAATCTGCAAACGATTTGTTGAGATGGCAATAAGGCAGATTTTTTCGTAGTTTATTGTGATCCTGAGATGAGAACAAAGTGTCAAAGTAGTGTCTCTTGCTTCTGTTAGAAGATGCTTGGTGGTGGTGATTAGGAGCCAGTCGTCTAGATATGGAAACACCCGCAATCCTAAACATCATCTCAGGTGAGCCATACTGACATACATTTGGTGAACACACTGAGGGCTGTAGTGAGACCAAAGGGCAGAGCTCGAAACTGGTAGTAACTGGCTCCCAGCTGAAAGCGCAGATGACTCCTGGATGGCCTGTCCATTTTTATGTGGTAGTACACATCCTGGAGGTCTATAGAGCATATCCAATTGTCTTTTCCCAGAAAGGGAAGTATCGACTGCAGTGTAACCATCCGGAACTTTGTCTTTTTTACAGATTTGTTTAGTCTGCTGAGATCCAGTATGGGTCTCCAGTACCCTGTCTTCTTCAGAACTAAAGGGAATCTTGAATAAGTCCCAGATCCTATCTGGTCTGGAAGGACCAATTAGATGACACTTTTTTTCTAGCAACTTCTGTATTTCTAGGGTTGCTTGATTCCTGTGACTGGGTGGAACATCCAGAATGTTTTTTTATGCATGGGGCGGGGATTGAAAAGGGTATGGAGTAACCTCTGGATATGATACCTTGTACCCACTTGTTTTTTTGTGATTTTTAGCCAGGTGTCTGGGTACAAGGATAATCAACCCCCAGCTGCCTCCGCAGAAGGACAGATGGGCCTCCCTTCAGTAGTGCTGAAAGGGCTTAACAAAGTAGAATTCTCTCTCTCACCCCAGTTCTGCGGACCCCCTCTGCCACGTGGTTGGCGTCTTCCATTATTGAATCCCCTTCTGCCCCTGAGGGAAGTTTCACCATGTGTGTCTTGAAAAACTCTCTGGGATTTACAAAACCACATTTTTCCTCCTTTTTACCCTTTAGGATAAGGCCTAGAAAGTGTGGAAAAATGGACTCCAACGGCAGAGCGAATTTTTCCATCCTGTTCACACCTGGTTAGCCTGACTTTGACCTTAAGCCTGAACAAGGATGGGCCATTGAAGGAGGCGTTAATGAAGGATGACTTGAAAGGTTCCGCAAAGTTACACAAGCGCATCCAGGAATGTCTGCTAAGGGAAATTCCTGAAGCCGCTGACTGACTTGCTCCATCGGCTGAATAAGAAACGAGCCTCATGGACAAGTTAATTACTGAATTTAAGGTGGAGAGCTGGGAGGACACTTTATCTTGTACCCCCACAGCTACTGAACCCTGGAGAGTATCTCCAAGCTCCTTCAAGAGATCTCTCTGTAACCTGGTGAAGTGGGTAAGATAATTCAGGGACCCAAGGGTAAAAGTTGCTGAAGAAAACGTGTGCTTTCTGTATCTGTCCATCGTACGCTACTTTTTGTATGGGGGATGGACAGAACAGGACATCTCCGACAACTCCTTTTTGGTGGGTGCTACCACCACCACCATAACATCTACCGAGACACCTTTTGTAAGGAAGGTTTTATTCTCAGGGGACGTGATGAATTTATTTGGCCTCTGGGGTACAGGCTCCACTGAGTCTGGAGACTCCCACGCCTTTCGACAAACTAAATTGATAAGTTCATCAAAAAGCAGTGCCACCCAAGTGGTGGAAAGGTGAGACCCAAAGGCTTTCAGGTAGACAGATTCCTCATCAGAAGGGTTGACGGGATTCCACCCACCTGTCTGCTTAAGGATTTCTAGGATGTCTGCAAAGGAGACATCCTCAGAGTGTAGCTGTGGGGGCCCTTCTGACTCATCGAGGTCTGTGTCTGATGTGATTGACTCTTCTGGGGAGTGCAAATGCTTCCTCTTGCATAATCTCTTGAGAGGGACCTCTTCAGAAGGTCATTCTGGAGAGGTTTTGGAAGAGAATGGTTCACCCACTGGGGCATCCTAATGCCTTGGGTCTCCACATCTGTGTGGAATCGGTTGTACCGAGACTGACACCAGTGCCTTTGGGGGAGGAATGACTGGATCTGAGAGTGGGGCTGCTCATGGGGACAGCATTCTCCTGATTGCCTTGAAAGCCCCCCGCCCATGACCCGAGTAAGCTTCTGGCTCCGAAGAACTAGAAGGCTTCCCCAGCATCAAGGGGGTTGGTTCCAAAGCTGATGTAGGAGCCAAGCTCACCCGTGCTAAGGCCCCAAGAGGCAAGTTCGGGGACGACAACTGTCTGATTCGACTGTCCCCTCTGGACCAGAATGGACAGCATCGGCTCCTGGACTCCTTGAGCTTAGATGGCACAGAGAAATTTGGAGCAGAATTTGGAGCCAAAGATCCTGGAGCAGGTCTTGGTTCCAATGGTTCCACTACTATCAGCTCCATGCATTTTGGCTCTGAGGCACCAAGGCAGGTCGGAGGAGGAATCGATAATGATGGAGTCGGTCCACTCCGCTCCGAAACCCACTAGGTCGGTTCCAACAATAATTTGGCTAGTGCTGGTGTACTCAAGAGCCTCCGCACCAAGCAATACACATCTTCTTCTAACAAACTTCCGGACGACCGAGAAGAGGGGGCAGGAGATCTCAATCTTTGTAATATAGGAGACCTTAATGTCAGAGAAACTGGCTCCAGGACAGGGGACCGGCTCCAAGACTACGGTACCATCGGTTCTGAGATAGGAGGAGTTGAGGTAGAAGGTTTTTTGGGCCCGACTGATTTCAGATCTGAAGAAGACATTTTTGAAATTTTGTGTGAAGGTCCAGATTGATCTGACGAAGATGAGGATCTTTTACTAGACTTCTCAGTTCTCGGAGAGGAAGAGGTTTTCTTTGCTGAACTATGACCTTCTTCCAAGACTTCTGAAAAAGAGGTCTTTAACTATCCTCTAAGTATAAGCTTAGTTTTTCTTTCGAGGAGAACCCTCGAACTAAGTGAATGACATAAGGAGCATGACTCCTGTAAATGTACCGCTCCAAGGCAATAAACACACTCGGAATGACCATCTGTCAAAGACATTTTCTGGGAGCACCTAGAACACTTCTTGAACCCAGAGAGTTTAGTGTCTTTTGACTGTTTAGACATATTTACTAAGAAAAAATGTACAAGAGTAATAATACCACTATAAATTTAACTATCTAAAACAGGAACCATAAAGACTATTCAACTATTTAAAATTTTTTTTTAATTTAAGATACACCACACAGGGAAGAAGGCCCTCTAACTTAAATGGGCTAGCCGCTCTCTAAATTAAACAGGTCCAGATTGATCTGACGAAGATGAGGATCTTTTACTAGACTTCTCATATCTGGGAGGGGAGGAGATTTTCTTTGCTGCACTCTTACCTTCTTTCTAGATTTCTGAAAAAGAGGACTTTAACAATCCTCTAAGTATAAGCTTATTTTTTCTTTCGAGGAGAACCCTCAAACTAAATGAATGACATATGGAGCATGACTCCTGTAAATGTACTGCTCCAAGGAAATAAAAACACTCGGAATGACCATCCATCAAAGACATTTTCTGGGAGCACCTAGAACACTTCTTGAACCCAGAGGGTTTAGTGTCTTTTGACGGCTTAGACATCTTTACTAAGAAAAAATATACAAGAGTAATAATACTACTATAAATGTAACTATTTAAAACAGGAACCAGAAGGACTATTCAACTATTTAACTAGTTTTTTTTTTTTTAATTTAAGACACACCACACAGGGAAGAAGGCCAACAGGCTAGCCACTCTCTAAATTAAACAGGTCCAGATTGATCTGATGAAGATGAGGATCTTTTACTAGACTTCTCAGATCTCGAAGGCGGGGAAGAGGTTTTCTTTGCTGAACTCTGACCTTCTTCCAAGACTTCAAAAAATGAGGTCTTTAACAATCCTTTAAGTATAAGCTTATTTTTTTTCTTTCGAGGAGAACCCTCAAACTAAATGAATGACATATGGAGCATGACTCCTGTAAATGTACCGTTCCAAGGCAATAAACACACTCGGAATGACCATCCATCAACGACATTTTCTGGGAGCACCTAGAACACTTCTTGAACCCAGATGGTTTAGTGTCTTTTGACTGCTTAGACATATTTACTAAGAAAAAATATACAAGAGTAATAATACGAGTATAAATTTAACTATCTAAAACAGGAACCAAAAAGACTAGTCAACTATTTAACTAGTTTTTTTTTTTAAATTTAAGACACACCACAAAGGGAAGAAGGCCCTCTAACTTAAACAGGCTAGCCGATCTCTAAATTAAATGAGCTGACTCAAGGAAAGGGATCCAAACTCTTTTTCAAAGGCAAATAACCAACACTAAACAACTAAGCACACTGCAGACTTAACAGTTTATTAGCACTAGCCCTTTAACTAAAGCGGGCTGAGCTGCTCTCTAAGTTAAACGAGCTGACTTGGAAACTCAGTCTAAAGCTCTAACACTAAAGAAAAAAACACAAACAATTTCACTCAAGAAATCTTAACTACAAATGTTTAGATAAGCCGGATAGGGATGGAGGTATAGGCCTAGAGGTAAAACAATGGCCCCAGAGAAAACACAGTTAATGTTCACAGTCTAATACTGTGGTAATTACGGTCAAAAAACCTTTTAAGATAATAGCACACAAAAAATTTACTAGGAAAGTCTAGTTATTAACAACTATAAGAAACTATTTAAAGAAACTTAGCCACAGTCAGTTGAAGAATGCCCAATCTGTTTAGCGGCAAATGAGAGCTGGAGAATGCCCTAGAGCATCATGGGATACGGGGCTAGTTGGAGACCTCAAGCTTTTGTAATCAACTGAGTCAGAACCGAGAATCGGTTCCGAACACACAAGTACAGAATGAAGGTGAGATAGGACAACTTCACATCAAGGCATTAGAGGCACTCTACCAGCTTCTGCAAAATGACTCAATAGATGGCACAAAGAAACTATATCAGGTTGCAAGACAAAGACAGAAAGATAAAGAAGAGTATCAGACACCCTTCAAAAGGGATGCCAGCAATAACCTGCTCACCGGTCCACAAGACCTCAAAGGAAGATGGAAAGAGTACTTCCAGCAGCTACTGACTGAAGAAAATCCTACAGAAGCTGTACTGCCCCAGACACAGCGTATGATGAGAGAAGAAGAGGAGCCCACCATAGAAGAAGTAAGAACAATACTAAGGCAAATTAAGTCAGGGAAAGCAGCAGGCTCAGATGAGGTCACAGCAGATATGATAAAGATGCTGGGGGGAGATAGAGGAGAAAAGGCCCCTGAGGGTACTCACAGTAGTATGGAGAGAAAGGAGTATCCCAGCTGTCTGGAGAATAAGTGCACTACTGCCAGTGTACGAGAAGAAAAGGAACATCCACTGTGGCCAGTGCAGAGGTATCAAGCTCCTGTTACACTGCATGACAGTTCTGGAAAGGGTGATTGACAAACGAATATGCAGAGTAGTACAAAGTAAGATGGGAGATGAACAGTTCAGATTCAGATCAGTATGCAGTACAACCAACCCCATGTTTGTAATGAGATAAATAGTTGAGAAGAAGCTAGAAATGAAGAAAGAGTCCAACTGGGCATTCCTTTTGAAGTCCCAGAAACAATAGTAGAATAAGTGCAAGCTATGTACAAGGACCTAATAACTCAAGTATGAGCAGTGTTTTTTTTTCAAAGAGAGGCTCCCAGTGGGAGTGGGTGCATATCAGGGTTCAACTCTGAGTCCAGTACTGATTATACTGGTGATGGAATACATTAGCACCAGGTCATAGGGGACAGATCAACAAAGTTGCTGTATGCAGATGATGGAGTATTACAGGAAGATTCAAAACAAGAGCTTCAGAAAAGAATAGGAGAATGGAATGCAAAACTGAAGGCACATCGTATGAAACTGAGGACAGATAAGACAGTTGTGATGGCAGCAAATGGGAAACCAAATAGCTGAACATGTTAACATCTTCAAGTATCTGAGAGGTGGTTGAGGAGAAGGTATGTCTGAATGAGGAGGTCAAAGCTAGAATCAGAGGGGCTGCAGCCAACTGGCACAGAGTGTCATGTGTAGTTTAAGACAGAAGTATACCAAAGAAGCTGAAAAGTAAGGTGTACAAATCAGCAGTGCAACCAGTACTACTGTATGGTACAGAAACTTGGGCAATAATGGCTGAGCAGTTGAAGATGAAGATGAAGTGTCTGAGATTGGTGTTAAGATGTATAGTGTGGGGCAGATGAAGAAATAAGGACATAAGAGCAGAAGCCAAAGTAGCTCCAACTGCATTAAAGGTCAGAGAGAAAGGTTATGATGGTTTGGGCACGTAAAGAAAAGTAGAAGACAATCTGGTGAAGCAGATTTGGGACAGTTAGGAAAAAGGCAAGAGGAAATGAGGGCATCCAGCTAAGAGGTAGATAGATTGAGTGACAGAAGACCTGTGAAAGTCAGGCATGAATGCTGAAGAAGGTAGGAGAGTGGCATTCGACAGAGAGAGATGGGCATGTTAACAGCTTCAAGTATCTAATGGGTGGTTGAGGAGAAGGTACATCTGAATGAGGACAAGACACCCCAGTCCCATGTAGAAAATAGGAAAAAGGGATTTGATGATGATGATGATCATCATTATAACTGCATAAGAAATATCAGCCACCTGATAATGAGCTCCATTGGTTTGGTCAACACGGAGGTTGATCAACATCTGTTTAATCAACCACATTTGGTCGACTATATAGATAGTTGACAGGTATGCGAGACTGACAATCCCTGGGTTGGGTTATATTTCATTTCCCAGTGGATAGTACAATCTTGGAATTAGATATAATTAGTGGGGGCTGGGGGGATGATGTTTATTTATATATATATATATATATATATATATATATATATATATATATATATATTTTTTTTTTTTTTTTTTTTTGGAGTAGTATTTGCATGCACAGAGAAGCAACCTCAGTGCATGCATACAAGGAAGTTGACATTTCTGTTTTCGGAGTAGAGTGATTTACCTTCAGGATGTTAGCATTCATGTTAGTCGACCAACTGAAGGTAAATCCTGATAACATATGCTAAGTCAATATAAACAATCTCTGTAGAAGTAAGTCATCTGAGTAATTCCACATTATAGAGCACTATTATTAATGCAGAGATTGCTGCTGGCAAACAATTTTCAATGTAAATGTTTTATCTATAAATGCAGTGCCTGCTCCCCTTGAAGAATAAATTACTTGTGTTACATTAAATGTAGTGCACTGGTGATACTGGCATGCCAAAACAGATCAGCTATGCAGTAGGATATGTTTAGCAAACAACAACAGCTCATAAGAACTAAGCATGCAGTTCTGGAGATAATTAAGGTGCCTAGCACAAATTCTCAATAGCTACAAAGCATTATCTAGTTACATGATTTGCCTAATATCAAACAGAAGGTTAATGAAGGTGGAAAGATTCAATGCTGCACTCTTGTTACAGGAAGCAACTCACTAGCAAGTCAGAGCTTTCATCCTGTGTGATAACTGCTAGCTAACTTCCAGACTAACAGTTTTTAACTAAATGCAGAAATTCTTTACAATCAGGTATGACTATATTCACCCTATGACTGGTTCTGGCTCATGTTGCACTACATGATACATATGTAAGGCCATATCTATTTAAGCATGGTAGTGGATGAAAGTTCTAATCCAATATCAAGTCCTTTACTGGGTATGAAAGAGCAGTTCATCACTCCAGTCGGAGATGCAAGGAAGTTCTCGATTTCCATAAAAGATGTCCTTGTAGATGGACCCCCAACACAGACAATCCTGTCCCATGCACTGTTACTGGCATGATGGACCATGTTGGTAACTCAATAGTGAACCTGATGTTGCTATATATCATGGCCACTTACAGCATTTACATTAACAATAAATTATTATGTGGAGGGGGGTTATGCTAGTAGGTATTTCATGAAGGGAGGCAAGGAGAAGTGGAGGGTGAAGTCTGATCTGAATTTGTCAGCCAGATAATTTGCTATGTTAATCTGGTCAGTGAAGGTGGCACCACTGACCACCAGTAAATCTGAATATGAGAATAAATTTATAAACTATACTTATGTAAAAGTAACTCAACAGTAACTAGTTACTTTAGTTAGTATTATCCTGGGATATTGTTGGGGTCCATTGAGGCTGTGTTTTTGGCCACAGCCATAAATACTGGTGGCCCCAACAATATGCCAGAATGCCTCTTAAACAGTGTTGTGCTAGTTACTTATAAAAGTAATAAGTTACTATTACTAGTTACTTCTAAGTGAAAGTCAGGTTCACTATCGGGTTACCAACACGGTGCACAATGACTACACATTTCTGTTGGCTCGAAGAAGGAGCAACTTTTCAGTGTTCGTCGGTGAGTCTATTTTTTCTGTCAATCAGCACTTGTCCACCAAGACTGAATAGACTTTCAGTGGGTGCACTAGACGGCAGAGCTGTACTGGTGTTTAGAAATATCTTGACTATAGGGTATCTGTTGAGAGAAGATATTTCTCTGGAAGGGTCAGCCAGATACATATCCATCTGAGAAGATATGCTGACATTGGCTGGTGCCGACTCTTTGAAGCTGTCTTCAGCAGTTAATGCGGAAGATTCAGATGACCCACATGCGGGTTCATCCAGTTTCTGCATGGCTTCAAGGAGCAAAGCCTTGCCTCTGAGTTTCTGCTCTTCGCTGTCCACCCATCGCAAATGGAACTGTGGATACACTATGCTAGCCAGAATGAGCTCTTCACTCTCCAGAAGGTGACTGAACTGAGCCTCAATGCCTTTAAGAAGAGCATCAACTAGCGGCACAACAAGCTTCACAGACTGCTTGACTTCGTACAACTTGTTTTTCAGGCATGTAATGGTGGGGATCAGGATTCCCATGGGCTGCATTGCTTGCACAAACTCAGCAACAAAGGTAATTTCTGCAGGCCTGAAGATGGCAATTCCAATCTGTTCACATATCTCATTCAGCAGGCCTTCACCTGGAGTTGCAATGAGGGGAATTCTCTCCATCACGTAGAAAGTGGAATAATCAATGCCAGATCACACTTATTTCGAACCACCTCAGCAGCTTCGGTGCTGTGATAACCTTGTTCTGAGCAGCATAGCATTTGGCCATGGTGCTTTGCATGATCTTTTTATACTGTGCATCATCACAAGCAGATTCAGCATTGTGCACAGCAACTAGATTCAATGTGTGTGCTGCACATCTCAGAGGGGGAGTCAGTGAATAGGTGTTCTCGCTTTGCCCTGACTGACTCAGCATGCCTGTCACGCTGTTGTAAATCACTTCGCCATCATCATCATCCTCATCTTGGGACAGAATGCTTGTAGTCCCAGATCTCTCACATTCTGAGAAGACAGTGAAAGCCTTTACAAAACTGCTGCCGTTGTCCGTGGTTGTTGCACACACCTTTTGATCTATCTTGTACTTGATGGGGATGCTCTTAAGAGTTGATGCTATGAGATCATATGTATGCCTCCCCTGAAATTTTCAGCATGATAAAGCAGCTGACTTTCTTTGAAGTGTGTCACAGTCAATCCAGTGGCTGGTGACACCAAAGAAACTGTGATTCTGATAGGTCCAAGTATCAGCCGTAGTACAAACTGTTGAAATACTTGCTAAGGTTTCCATCATATTCTCTTTCATATAACTAACTGTTTCTCCACTCGTTCAACGAGAGTTTTCCCGCTCATTACCACCTTTCCTGGCTGTAGGTCAGTTACAAGGCTGATGAAGGATGGCTGCTCAACAATGCTGAAACACTGCATGTCATTCACCACGAAGTCAGTGATCAAACTGTCCACCTTGAACTGTGTGACATGACCAGAACCAATGACTGCTGCAATAGATGGCTGTGTCAATGATTTCTTGTCGAACTTGTCGGTGCCTGCATCAATTGCTTTCCTCTTCAGACTATTTAACTTTCCACTTGCAATAGGATGTGATGTCTGAAGATACGTACTATAAGAACGTACTGTTTACCGCAGTTCTGTAGGGCTTTTTTGTTGGCGGACATAGCTTACATTTGACATCAATGTTTTCTCCATCGTTCGTAATTAGGTCAAAGAATTCCATGTACATAGATCATTCAAATGAACTTTGACTTTCCATTTCTGAGTGAAGGCACTAAGCAGAAAAATAAATGGATGTGCCTGGAATATATATATTGCAAATGGAAACTATGTTTAATCTTTCTTAACTGAGGCCTCTGTCAAAACGTGGCTCTGACTGGCGAACCTTAAAATAAAGGGACTGCCAGAAATACAATAAAAAAAAAAAGTTAAAGTTCAATGTATAGAACTTTTGTTTTTGAAAACATGAACCTGCAGTGAATGAATTTAATAAAACACTTTTATATCTGAAACACCTAAATGATATATGGAACAGCATAAACAACTGAAATGCTGCAAGAGTAAGCTTTTATTTTAGCAAAAAAAAAAAAAAAAAAAGTGAAGTCCTGTCCTATGTGGAATGCTCCTCATTTAACCTTAAATGAACCCACTGGTCTGCTTTTCCGCATTGAACAGCTTTAGATCTATTACACAGCTTTTAATTGGTCTGTATAAAGCAATTACTGCCAGTCAGCATCGCAGTTCCCCCTCAGAGCAGCCACTCCTGCAGCAACACCCTACCCCCCGAAGCAGCCCCATATCCAGCAATTCCAGTGTTCCCCAGTTACCATAAACACTGTTCAAACCTGTCAGTGTGCATATTGCTTTCTTACTTACTTCTACAATGATTACAGATATTGAAATAAAGAGCACAAACATTGATAACCATTTACTAAACAAACAATACAGTCTCACAATGCAAATAGACTTAGCATGACCACGTAAACTTCTCTGCCCTTGAAACTCACATTCATTGAACAGCACTAAAACTCACATTCAAAGAAATGACTGGGAAGAAGTGGAAAAATTACTCCTAAATGTGCCATTCTGTCTAGCTCTGTTTTTACTTCACCCTGCATTGCTACTGGAACCTTCCATGCTGGTCTGACAACTGGGCTTATTTAGTGGTCTAACTTCATGGAGTACACAGTTGGGAGTTTGCCAAGCCCATCTTTGAAAATATCAGCATATTCAGAAAAATATTCTGTGTGAAACCTTCGTTGTTGTTGATGCTTACATGGTGGACTTCCTTATCAAATGAAATCAGTCCCATTTTCAAACTATCTTTAAGGCCTAACAATGACTGCACATGTCTTTTGACTACGTAAAACTGCAAGTCATGGCTGTTCCCAGCAGAATAGCATGAAAGCACTATTAAAGCCTTCAGTCTAAATCTCTTCACCACTACAAGCAACAAGCTTCGCACACTTTGCCAAATAAAATTTTCACCTGCTTTTACCTTAGCAAACATTTCTGCTGACATAATATTAGCTTTCTATTTGATCAACTTGCTTCTTGGAATGCTCTCTCTTAATAAAAGAATGTGGCTCTTTAGATTTACAAAGCTTTCTGAAATGATTCCACTTTTTACATAGGTTCATAGTTTCATAGGTAGGTACTAGGCTATCGGCCCAAGGGCCTACATAAGCCTAGCCAGCAAGGTTCCATAGCTTACGCCACCCAAGAAAGTTATTTTCCTGTGCCACTGTTGAGAAGAGACACAGAAGTGATCCCCGGGGTGTAGTTCCTATTTCCCAACCACTCATCAAGATTTTTCTTGAAGAGTGCTAATGAAGAACTTTGCTTGACATAGATGGGTAGCTTGTTCCAGAGTATAGGAAGTCTCTGGGACAGGAATCTATCCCTCCAGTGTGTCCTGTTTATTGTGGTGACAAGGTTCAGGTCCCTAGAGCGTGTAGCTCAGTGGGATTGGGATTTCTTTAGGTGTAACATGTCCAACAGCTCTGGGTTTGACATAACTTTATATGTTAGGTAGAGATCACCTCGGAGTAGGCAATATGCTACGGAGTAAAGCTGGAGTTTTTTGAGGCGGTCAGTGTAGGGCATTTGTTTGAGGCCAGTAATCCTCTTTGTGAGGTACTTCTGTGGCCTTTCCAGCTGCTGCAGATGTCTTGTGAGGTACATTCCAAAAGGGGCGTTGTACTCTATAATGGGTCTAATGAGTGACGAGTAGAGGGGAACAATTACCTCTTTTTTCTTGGATGAGAACCGTTTTATGACAAGGTGTGCCACATAGAATGACTTCCTCACTACTGTGGTGATGTGACTATCAAAGGAGAGACTACTGTCCACCTGGGTCCCAAGGTCTCTTATAATGCATTCGGTGTTGAGTAGATTGCTGCCTATGTGGTAGTTCATGGGTACAGAGCTTTTACCAAAGGGGATGACACTGCACTTTTTGGCACTGAGCTTGAGGCCATGGCTCTGACACCAGGCATCTGTCTCAGTGAGGCCCTTCTGTAGGATGTCCACATCATTTGGGGACTTGACCATGGCTCCTAGTTTGCAGTCATCTGCGAACTTTGTTAGCCAGAGGCCTTCTGTGTTAGCCTGTACTTCAGAGAAGTAGATACCAAACAGGAGAGGTCCCAGGACGGAACCCTGTGGTACTCCACTTGTCACTGCTTTGAGGTCAGATATGGAGTCTGCAACTTTTACAGTGTGGGTAGTGTCAGTGAACCAGTTGGCAGCCCATCTTGTGATGTAGGGATTTATACCTAGTTTAGTGAGTTTAGCTATAATTCCAGAATGGGGGATGGTGTTGAAAGCCTTGGCGAGGTCAAGATAGACTGTGTGAACCACCTTACCCTCATCCACGGCTTTGGTGACTGCCTCAAAGAAGTCGATCAGGTTCAGGAGGCATGATCTGCCTTTCACAAATCCGAACTGGGTGGGATCCAGACTTTGGAGGTTAACAAAGTCATTGTTTATGAGTTCCATGATGATACGTTCCATGGCCTTGCAGACCAGGCTCGTCAGGCTAATAGGTCAATAGTTCCCGGGATCAGTGGTGGCTCCCCCTTTGTGAAGTGGGATAACTGTTGCTGTGCGCCATTCAGTGGGCACAAAGCCTGATGCAAGGCTATTATTGAACATGGTGCTTAAGTGGGGAGCCAGTTTGTTCTGAAGTTCATGTAAAATGCAGCCTGGGATGTTGTCCAGTCTCATGGATGCTGTGTTTTTGGTTTTAGAGAGTGCAGCTTTTACCTGCATAGTTGTGATTACAGGGACTCTGCATACTTCCTGTATAGATATGGGCCCTTTAGGGGGTGAGAGGGGGTAAAGTTAGCACTGAACCTATCTGCCAGGATGTTGGCAATATCAGTTGGTTCTGTAATTTTCGTGCCTTTGTGCTGTAACTCAGAGCAGATATGGGTGTTGCCATCTAGATTCTTGACATAGCTATAGAATGCTTTGTGGTTGTCCTTGGATTTAGTGGTGATTTTGTTTTCGTAGCTAGCTTTGGAGTATCTTATAAGGGATCTCAGTTTCTTACTGAGGCTGACCAGAGAGCTCCTCCACTCATGGGATTTTACTCTCTTTTGCAAAAGTTTCTTCCTTCTGTTGTACAGTTTATTTATGGCAGGGGACCACCAGATTGGCTTCCCTTTTTTGGAGGATAGCGTCTTGGATCAGTTTGGGATAGCACGACCCATGCACTCGTGTAAGTGCTTATAGAGTGCATTTGTGTAAGATTCAGCAGTTGTAACTGTATTGTCCATCTGCATGGGTGTCATGAAGTTCACCACTTCTGCCTTAAGAAGCATGAAGTTGGCTTTGGAGAAATTTTTTACTGTGGTTTCCTTAATGGGGGGTGGGGGCGGGATGTGGATATCAAGGGTGATAAGCTTATGGTCGGATCGGACCAACAAGAAGTTGACTTCAGGTGTGGAACACCGGTCACTCATGTTGGTAATGACTAGGTCTAGGATATTGTTGCCCCTGGTGGGGGTGTGAATAAGTTGGTCTAGGGCATTGGAGTTTATGAATTCCAGAAAGCGTTCAGCTAAGGAGTTGGTACATGAGTAGTTTTCCCAGTTAATGGTGGGGTAGTTGAAGTCGCCCATTATTAGGGTGTTTGGTTGAACCCTAATATTTTCCAGTACATCAAGAAAAGAGGAGTGGGAATCCTGGGGCATGGTGGGGGATCTATAGCAAGCTACAATTTGGATTGCAGTTTTGCCCAGAGTTAGTTGCACTTGGATAACCTCGGATGCATTATGCTGAGCAACTAGCCTGGAGGTGTGGATATCCTTAATGAATATGGACACACCTCCGCCTTTGGTGTTTCGGTCCATGTTACATGGCCGAAAAGTGTGGTATGAGTTATAGCCTGGTAGTGCAGGGGTGCTCTCTGGAGCTTTGAACCAGGTCTCAGTCACTGCACAGATATCGATGTTCTCCATTTTAAGGAGTGCCTCGAGTGAGTGCATTTTGAGATTTAGACTTCTAGCATTGAGTAGCAGTATCCTCAGTTTTTGCTTGCCTGTTCCTGTTATGGTGGTGAATTTGTTATTTGAACCCTGCCTAAAAAGGCACTATAGGGGCAGCAGTGGCACACCAGGTACTTGTAATTATATTCAACTGCACAACAGACTCTTTGAAATAACTATACTCTTTAAAAGACTGTACTGTAATACTGCACACACTGCCAACATTTTTCACACTTTAGATACTTTAAATAGTTTTATTTAATGCAAAAAGTAGTACATTGTGAAAAAATACAGCTGTTTTCTGTTTTTTGAACATTATATATGATTTGGATATTGTTTCAAATGTTTTCTAAATTATTTCAAGTACTTTTTTCAATATGTCACAATTTTGAACATTTTGTTTATTCAGTAATTGGTTTGGAATGCTTCTTTTTATATTCAATGAGGGAAAAATCACTTAAATGAGTTTAAGAACCTGGAAATATTTTTGACCTGTTTACGAGTCGTTTACAAGTCCTTTGAGCCACTCATGTATATTCCTCCATTTCTGACTGTGCGCCTCTAATGTTTTTAAGAAGTTTTGACTTTGGATCCCATTCTGACAACATGTCACTCATCTTGTGTATTCAAATGAGACGATGAGGCTTGGGTGATCATTTAAGATATTTATTAAACACAAACACATCAGGATGGATGACTGGAACATAAAACTTAAACAAACTAAGTGACTGACTGCTACACACATACATGCTTTCACTCCAACTGCTTACACAAAATGACACCCTGCTTGCACATGCTCAGTACTTTTTATGCATGTGCCCATGAACTACAGTGGCTTTAAAAGTACAACACACACACACTATGATCTGCACTCTCTGTGTTTGAGTGGGTTTCTGCAGGGTGTCCCGGTTTCCGCCCACATTCCCAAGACATGCTGCAGGTGGATTAGACATTCTAAATTAACCTTAGGTGTGAGTGTGTGCATGTGTGTGCCTTCTGAAGAAGGTTGGGCTCTGGGCTGGCAACTCCACAATGTAAAACTCCACTGCCACTTGTTCTGTTGACTGATGATCCGCCATGGTGATCCCTAATAGACACAGCCGAAAAGAGAAGAAGACTAGTCTTTACAGCTAGATAGTCACAGATAATAATAAAACCAAACCAGTCAGCAACACAAGACCTATAAAAACCCATCACATTTTGTCTATTTTCAGCACTTAAAAACTGAAACCCAAAAAGAATTTTAAATAGAACATAAAAAATTGTCAGGACAGAAGTTGGTTGATCATAGAGCTACTTGAAGAGTCCTGCATGGTGCAGTGGGTTGGGGCATTGGGTGCTCAACTGATGAGTGATGTTTGATTCTGACTGATGGTGGTATGACGAACCAATGCCATTTATTATACTGCAAGGTAAGGATATAATCTCTAGCAGGCTAGAATTGTCGCAGTGTTAGTGGATGTTTTAGTGGGTGAGAGTCCCACAGTACCAGGGCAGGTCTAGAGTCTGGTCATCATTTGTTTTCACCTCCTTGCAGTCCTGAAAAATGAAGTAAATTTTGCTCCATACTAATTCTAATGATCTATTATGAATGCTATGTGATATGAGTTGTGCCAACATTATGTTGTAATTTTGTATCCAAATTGCCAATTCAAAGTGTGTATTACCCATACTATATAGGGACCCCAGAAGTTTTCCATCACTCTTTAGGAGGCTATATCGCCCATATTAAGAACCACTGGTTTAAGTAAAAGTAACTCAAAAGTAGCTCACATTTAAGTTACTAGTTACTAAAAAAAAGTAACATATTACTATTAATAGTTACTATTTTGAAAAAGTAACTAGTTGTATTACTAGCTACTAGAAACTGTAATATATTACAGTAATATATTACATATTGTAATATATTACTCCCATCACTGAAAATAATGTCCAGCCAAACAAGACTATGGAAGGCCCAGTTGCTTTTTTCATTTAAGAGGGTCTGCTGGCCATGTTCATGGAGGGCCTACAGCAGGATGCCAGTCTCTGCCTGGGATTACTTATTCATTATTTTACATTCTTTTGGAGGCCCCTTGGTCTATAAATATGAAGACATACATATAGTGAATGGTTTGTTTATAATATTTACTGTAGTAACATTACAGTCTCCCACCCCACAGTCCACAATGAGTATACAATCCGTAACACCTGACCTACCCAGAGGCACTGGCCACCTCAATGGGTCACTGCCATGGAGCCACTGCCTGTAGCTGGTTGCATGTGTGCTTCTACCACATCATACTCCACTGTTCAGTAAGCACCTGTGAGATCTGCCATGGCACAGTGTGTGTGTGTGTGTGTGTGTGTGTGTGTGTGTGTGTGTGTGTGTGTGTGTGTGTGTGTGTGCACGCGCATGTGCACCTGTGAGATCTGCCATGGCACAGTGTCTGTGTCTGTTTTTGTGTGTGTGTGTGTGTGTGAATGCCACTGCATTTATAGATGTGGTCTGTGTATCATGCTCTCACACCATCACAATTTCCACCTCTACCTCACAGGTGGACAGCTCATTTGTGTGCTCCAGTACCCTGTTTGTTTCAAATGGTGACAGCCTGCACCATCTTTTACCTCTGTACATGTCTGCCTTTTGATTCTCCCATGCTCCACAACTCAAACTGTTTTGCACAAGAAACAGGTGGGTAACAGCATAGCCACTGTCCAATGATTTGTGCTCCCTGGCTTGTGTAAGTGATTAGCACAAGAAGACAGTAAGGCTTATTGCAAGCCATCCTTAAATAGTTTTTCAGCAGTGTCAGCAGTGGCCGCAGATCACATGGTACACATTAATGTGACTAAGACAAACTCTGACCCCTAAAGGCATTATAGAACAACGATGGAGTGAGATGTGGCTTGTACATGCAACATACATACAAGTCATCATGGTATTCACACCCAAAATGGCAGCCTTGCATGACAGTTGTTTACAAAGCATTATAAGGTGGCACTGTGCACTGTTATGCTGTCTTTGTGTCCTTCAATGCATATTAAGTGATGTCTCTAATATGCTATAATTTTCCTCAAGACTGTGGCCTATGAAGTGGTCATGGCTTCTGAGAGCACTGACTATGGCAGAGCACTGAGGTGGTGCATAAAAGAGTCAAAAATATTTTTGTACTTAATGCAGACATACCACAATGAGCACCTACTTGTGAGGGTCCCCAGTACAAGGTGGATACCCGGGCACTGCCTTGCAAGGGTGGTGAGTGACATAACAGACATTGTCCACACTAATGAGCAGTTTGGGGTACCACTACCGTGACTTGAAAAGGCATCACCTTGACCTTTTTCAGTGTTAAGAGGAGGTAAAGAAAAGTGCTACAGAGTTCTACATTAGGTAGTCATGAAACGTGTATTCTACTGTAAGTTAGTCTTAACTGCCCAGTTAAGTGTTGGACATCTGATTCATGGACATTCTCCTCTTCTTATATATTTTTAGCTCATGGGGAGATGGGGAATAATAACCTGATATATTGGAGGCATATGGAATGGCTCTACAGAAACAGGGGTACATATATATATATATATATATATATATATATATATATATATATATGTATATATATATATATATACACACACACACACACACACACACACCAGTAATATCATAGCTGCATATATTTTGATACCTTCAAAACTGTGTATTGTTATTTTGTTGGTAGTAGAGGAAAATTCTCCTAATGGTAATAGAAGTCTTCTAACAAACTTGCACTGTACAAGCAGGCTGCCTTGCTGTTCAACCCACCTTACCTCAGTGAAGTGTCAATGCTGTCTGAGTACTGATCAGTGATCTATCTCTGGCAGTCCCCCCAACATGCCATCTACCATGCTCTACATTACACCTATGGGATTGGCCTCCCATATTGCTATAATCCTGCTATCCATACTATAATCCTGCTATCCATACAGGGTGCACTAGTCTGTCTGACTGACATACTACATACACTGTCACTAGCAAGTCACCTGCAATTGTCAGTTCTACCTGGCACACCCTTGGAATGCCTCATAATAGTGTACTGTTTTGTGTATAAGTGTATGGAGCTCCTATTCAGGTCACAGTTTTGGCACCTGTGGCTGTAGCACAGTTCAATGTTTCTCCTTGCACGCATCCCTATGGTAGTGCATGACTGCCAACCTCTAGTATATCCTTTGGCTATACATCAAAACACTACAGGTGTCCCAGTCTAACTTCCATGGCCCCTAAGGTCACTCAATGTACGATATGCATTATTCTCTTTTCATGCACACAGAGGAACTGCTTAAGAACCCTGTCAGCTTGTTACTCCTGGCACAATGCCTGAATAGTATCCTTTAGTCTGGCAGGTCTATTGTCCATATTGTCAGTGCTTGCCAAAATTACACAATATTGCCAGTGATTTCCCTGTTGTGTATTGTCTGTTATCACTATCCTTTGTTTATATTTATTTGTTTTTTTTTTGTTTTTTTTTTCAGTTTATGTCCCTGTTTATGTAGCATCACCCACTGCTGTGGATAAGGTGGGACAGCGATCATGTTACCATCGACCAGCCCTGCCATTCCCTATTGGGTCTTTGCTACTACCACATCTACCTCTCTGCAGGGTGACAAAAGTCATCTAGTGGGTGGTGGCCTGGATGGTTCCTGTCCAAAAGCATTGCATAGACATGCAAAGGAGCCACTAATGAACTTTTGTTCCATGTGGCTGTTGTATGTCTATGAATTGCTAGCCAGCTCTGTACTGCTACTAGCCAGCTAGTGCACAGTGCTATTAGCACTATGGAGCTAATTTCTCTGGATATCATTCAACGTGACATAAACATAATTCTGTAAGCTTGCGATTAGCAAGTAATGAACAACAGCATTGTTTCATAGGACATGCAAAAGTATCTTTATAAGATCTGTAAAGTTTATTGGAAGATATTCTATTAGGTTCAGTTCAATGTATTCTCAGCTACACAAGCAGAACTATATAATTTAGCTATATTGATGGTTAAGAACTTCTACAGCTGAAACTACTTAAACCAATGGAAGAAAATTCCTGTTAGAAAAACTGCTGCCTACAGTAATAGAAAGAAGCTAGGGTGAATCCCTACTGCCCACTTTCATCTTCCCCTAGACAGACACACACACACACACACACACACACACACACACACACACACACACACACACACACACACACACACACACACACACACACACACACACACACACACACAATTAATCTCTCAGACTTTCTAGGTTATAATTTATACACATTGCATTGTCATTCACAGAAAATATATCACTTATTGCAACAAATGTTACTTGGATTTTTATAATAGATTTTGCACTTTAGAAATATGACAATGGTTGCAGCACAGTAGGGTACATCTAAACTTTTCACTTTTGTTTGACATATGTGTGTTTTATTGAAGTCCTGATTCTGTCGTGATATAAGCTTGCTCACAGCTATGAAAACTATTACTAAGACTGGCTACTACAGGGAAGTCAATGCAAAAGCCCACAGATCCCAGACATATGATGAACACATCACTCTTCGTCCAGGTTTTCAATCAGTATGTCTTGATGTGTGATTGTCTAATTTGCCTTTGGAAAGTTTCATGGCATAAATGTAGAGATCTATGTTAAAGAATGAGTGCTAACCACTAGTATGATAACACAGGAAGAGATTTTTCACAGTCACACACGACAATTACAGCTGTTGACTGGTCTAATTGAAAATATAGCACTGGCCTGCACTGATATACAGATTTTTGCTAGGTTGTGTTACCATTCAGGTCAATGTTTTATTACTGTGCAGTTAAAACTTGTAAATGTAACAAGTCATCAGTACAAGTTACACCTACATTGTATGTTAAACTGTGAACCTTCGAGTTTAGAATGGACTTAGCAAGACTATGAAGGAATTAGGGTGAAGTAGCAATATAGCCCATCAACAGCAACTTACATCCATGTAAGGCAATACAGTGAAGCTGGGTGACACTTTCTTGCAGCAGGTTGGCTAAGAGGTAAAATCTTTGCCTCACAGCTCCTGGGTTTAGGGTTCACTCTGACCTCCACTCATTGGCTATATGGAGTTTTGCATGTTATTCCTTTATCTGCACGGCTTTTCTCCAAGTACTCTGTTTTTCTCTCACCTGCCCAAAACATGCTTATTAACAGACTATACTAAACTGACCATATATGTGTAGTATTTACACCTGCTACTTTCACCAAGGACATGGATAAAAATGGTTAAAAAGTCAATTTTCCAACCCAGTAAACAAAAGAAAAACAAACAAAAACAAAAAACAAAGTGTAACTGATGACAGCTGGGGTATGCCTGCAAGTGGGTTGCCAGCTATGGTGGCCTCATTATAGTCACATATATTAAGATAGAGCACCTGTGTATCTGCTTTGTGTCTGTGTGCTCACGAGCGTGTGCATGTGTGTTTGTCTGTCTGTGTGAGTGTAAAGGAAAGGCTATTTCTTAAGGAAATCCTGTGTTTGTAGAAAATGACCTAAGGTTGACCCACCATAAGAGCCTGTAAATCAGATACTCCTCCTGCAGAAGTCAGTGCAATCAGCAAAACTGTTTTCCATGTTAACAATCTCAAGTCAGTCTGATGAGATGCTTCAAATGGAGCAAAAATTAAGATCTCAAGAAGAAGCCACCCGTTTTCTAGGTGGCTTGGTATGCAACATCCCCTTCAAAATATTTCTATATGTGAATGCATTGAAAGAGGTGGATCCATGGCAAACATGCTGAAATAGACACAGTACAGGTGTACCTTGATGGTGGAGTAAATCAGGCCAGGGGATAACAACTCACACAAATAATGTAAAATCAGAGAAGCACTAGTCTTAAAAGGGTTCCGGTTGTCTTAGGACCAGTTACTTTTTCTCTACTTGCTAATATACTGTTTTCTAATAGGAGGTTTTCTTGCCTCTATTAATGCCTGCATACATCCTCAGAAAATAGGTGGCAAAAAGGTATTAGGACTCTATCATCCAGAGAGTTAGATGTAGATGTTTGGAGTTGGAATGGATCAAATATCCACTGTCTTGTGTGAGTAGTTCCAGTCTGTGAAGCAGCTTGTGGTAATCATCCTTAGTCATTTCCAGAAGAAGAGAAAATCACTGTTGCCTGGCCCAGAAGGGAGTCACCAGAATGATCTTTGAAGAGTCCCTCTGTGTCACTTTCATGTTGATACACTAATAAGCGAGTCTTCATGGGTTCTGTTTAAACAGTTTTATTCTATACAAGGACATTATTGTAAAGCTTATTTGACTATGAGTAAGTAACTTATATACAAACTAACTGTTGTGATCATACATGCTTACACACTGGCTGCTTCTTCAAAATGGCACTAGGGATTGCACTTATCTGGAATATATATGTGCATGCACAGCCTCACATGCTTCTTAAAGACATAGCATACACATGCTACACTCTGATCTACATCCTCCCTCTTTAAGAAATAGATCATGTAATTTGTCATGAGATATTTAGTATGCAGAAATCATAAATAATGTAGAGACATGCATTATACAATACTAGGTATACATCTATATGCAATCAAGTCCACGTTGCTGTGTATTTCACACTGGGTTTAGAAACTTGTCCATATCGTGTGACATAAAACTGAGAATCAGTTTTAACAACTGGAACAGTCTCTACAAAATGGTTGACCCGTGGAATGTTCGAATTACTCTCTGGAACAGAATCAGGTCTGGAAGCAGTGTCTGACCCAGTCTTTGATTTAGAGTTTGCATCTCAGATACAATGTTGTAATTGCAATGGTGATGATTCTGGTAAAGGAAGAAGATGTCTGCAACTCCTCCTATACTCTACACCCTCGGAGCTTACCCAATAAGATCTCAGCTCAGCACAGATGCCTGTTATCTGTCCTATTCGATCAAAACCTTTTGTTGTCTGGTTTCGTACCATCTCTCCTTCCCTCAACGAATGAAGAAATTTGCTTGATCTGTCATAACTAGATTTCTGGATATTACACTTCTTCAACAATTGAGCCTTGATGGTTTTATTGTTTGTAGAGTTAGGCTGCAACAAACTTGATGAAATAGGTAGCGTAGTTCTAGTTTGTCTGAAAAGTAGTCTTTGAGCAGGAGAGCCAAGAATATTGTCATGAGGTATGTTTCTGAGATTAAGTAAATTCAAGAATACATCGGTATTGTCACGCTTTGACTTTTCAAGTAACTGCTTTGCACTCTGTACTGCACGTTCAGCTAGGCCATTGGATTAAGGATATTCAGGACTACTTGTGATATGTACAAAGTCCCATTCTCTCCCAAATTTCTGAAACAACTGGCTAGTAAATTGAGTACCATTGTCAGAATAAAGTTTGTGAGGACTACCATGAACTGAAAAATGACGTTTAAGCTTAGTTGAGGTTAAGTTTGGTACCAGATCAATTTCAAACCAGTTCGGGTAAGAGTCTACCAAAACCAAGTAGTGTTGATTATTTCGTTCAGAGATATCAGTTGCAACAGTAGACCAAGGTAGTTCAGGTGTTGGATTTAGTTGAAGTGGTTCTTTTTCAAAATACGCTCTGGTACTATTACATATCGAACAAGAAGAAAGAACACTATCAATGCATTTTCATAATGAAGGCCAACATACTAGTTTTCTAGCCCTTTTCTTAGTGGATGATAAACCTGGGTGGCCATGATGCAAAATCTGAATGTATTCATGCTGTAATGAAGCAGGAACAACAGTTTTAGGACCTTTGTAAATGATACAATCTTCCATCAATAGTTCATCTGTTTTTAATTTCTCCAAATCTTTTGGGTTTCTAATACCATGACAGGAATGGACCCCATTCCTAAGTCAAAGTATGATTAAAGTTTATGAAATTAGTATTTTTCAGTCTTTGATGTCAGCCACAAGTGCTCTTCGCAGCACCTGCAATGTGCCCAGTAATGACTCCTTCTGCAATTCATATGGAGTTGCATGCATTGGAAGCGTATTTAAATAGGATTGTAAACTCTTTTTTATAAGACACATTGCTCCTTCTACTATTGGAACTATCTGGGTATTTTTCTTCCACATTGCTCTCGTTTCTGCCTGCAAATCCTGATATTTTATGACTTTGTGTCTCGCTGCACACAGGACACTGTAGTCACTGGGTGTGGCAATTTCAATGATCAATGCTACTTTTGTCTTCTTTTCCTGGACCACTATATCTGTTTTTCTAGCAGCTATCTTTTAAACTGTTGGTAATGGGTGATCCCATGTGATGTAGACTTCATCATTTTCTATGATGCTTTGTGGCTCATATTTCCAGTATTTTTCAGCTTCTTCAATACCATAATGTTTGCACAATCCCTAGTGCAACAGTCTCGCCACATTATTATGTCTTTCAGTATACAGTCCTTCTGCCATTAGTATGTTGCAACCAGCAACAAGGTGTGCAACTGTTTCCAATTTGGTTTTACAAAACCTACATTTGTCTGTTTCTCCCACATGTTCAACATGTATGCAGCCTACTATTTTGGGCCGCCGATATTAACCTTTCATCTCTTGGGTTGAATTTGCCTCTCCTTAACCATTCCTGCTTTCATTCCTGATCAACGCGAGGTTCTTCCAGAAGTTTTCTATACCTACACCTATATTTATGTATTTTTCACATTTCTTGCCTTCTCATCTGATCCTTCACCTTACATTCTTTCTTTTGTTTTTTGGCACATTCACTTGCTGCCTGATTTTTGACTACTTCTGGTTTGATTTCCATTCCTGCTAGATGCCGATATGCTTCTGGTAGATTAAGCAGAGAAGTCATCTTAGCTTTATTCTCCTCATGTTTCAAAAATTTCACTATGTTTGCATCTTGAGAGGTCAGCAGATATGTGTTGAGTCCCATGATTGTAAATCTATACATGTAATCAATTTCAAGGAGGCCCATCCCTCCTTCGGAGCAGGGAATATATAATCTTGGTATGCACTGATTTTTATAGATCATTTGGTAAGCATGAAGCATCCTTCTTGATTTAATATCTAATCTGTCCAACATGTTTTGGGGCCAATGAATCACTCCAAAACTGTAAGTTCGGACAGGAACAGCAAATTGGTTTATAGCCTGGATTTTGTTACTAGATGTCAATGTTGCTTTCAGGATTAATTTAAGTCTTCTGAAGTATTCCTTAATAAGTTTTGTTCACATTTGTTCATGTTTTATTACTGATCCTTCATCAGTTCCCAAGTATGTATATACTCCCTCTTGCTCAAGTTCTTTTATATTTTTCTGGTGCTGCAGTTTTCCTGCTTTAAAGGTTGCTTTTGTACATTTATCAAGACCAAATGACATTCTTATATAATCTGAAAAAGTTTTGACAACTTGCAATTGTGCTTGTAGTTCTTCATCTGATGGAACTATACAGTTTCAAATCATCGACAAAGAGAAGCTGATAAGTCTTTAGACTTTGTTGTTTTCTAGAAGCCAAATTATAGCCATGGCCTAAGCTGCTAAGTAGACAGCTTAATGGGTTAAGGGCAAGCCAGAATAGCAATGTTGACAGAGAGTCACCCTGGAATATCCCCCTTTGAATTTTTATCCCTGGGATAATAATTAGTCTTTTATCATGGCTTAATTGCAAAGTGATCTGCCACTGCTTCATGGTCATTGTAATGTAGCCGATCAGTGTAGGGTGTATCTTATACATTTTAAGCACTCTTTTATCTATGAATGTAGGATACTATCAAATACTTTTTTGTATTCAATCCATGTGATACTTAGATTCTTCCCCTTTTTACAGTTCTCCACTATGACTTTATTTAACAACAAATGATCCTTTGCTCTATATGACTTTCTTTTATTGCCTTTTTGTTCTACTGCCATAATTGAGTTTTCTTCTAAATTACTATAAACTCTGTCGGCATCAATTCCCTTGTATAGTTTATACATCGCCGGAAGGCAAGTTATCGGTCTATAGTTTTTGGGACAGCTTGTAGGTTCACTCTTAAGTAAGAGCATTATTTTTCCTGTTGTTAGCCAGGTTGGTGTCCATTCTGGGTGCACATATAAATAGTTCTTACTCATGGCTAAATCTTCATGCAAAGATGTTAGTATTTTTAACAAAAAGTTAGGTACTGCATCTGGGCCTGGGGTTTTCCATTTAGAAAATTTTATTAACTTTGTTTCAATCTCTATGGCTGTTACTTCATCCCATTTCATATCTTGTACCTTTAAACTTCTTATTCTTTCTTTTACTTCTTTTATCCATTTAGCATCTTTGTTATGTTCCGCAGGGTCTTCAGAAGATACTTCTCCAAAATGCATCTATTTCTTCTTTTTTTGATAGTCTTTCAATTCCTTTCACCTTGTTTCTCAATTCTCTATAAAACATCTCTGTAGGGAAGGTATGATTGCACCTCAGGTGATACACTAGATTGCTTTGATGGCCATCTAACACTGATGTAGTGACTGAGCTTTTGTGAAATTCGATCACTCACAGTGTGATCTCTCAACTCATCAAGTCTTGTGGTGGAAAAATTACATATTGATATTACATCAAAGTCAACATTTTCAGCATCAAGCAGTTCTTTTGTACTTCTAAGCGATCTGGATAAAGTGTCAGCCAGATAAAGCAATTTACCTTTAGTGTAGACCATTTTGAAATTGTACTTTTGAACACAAACTGGTCTGGAAACAATGTCAGACTCAGTCTTTGATTTAGAGTTTGCATCACAGATACAATGCTGTGATTGCAATGCTGATGATTCTGGTACAGAAAGAAGATGTCTACGATTCCTCCTATACTCTACACCCCTGAAGCTTACCCAATAAGATCTCAGCTCAGCACAGATACCTGTTATCTGCCCTATTCAATCAAAACCTTTTGTTGTCTGGATTCGTAACATCTCTCCTTCCCTCAATGAATGAAAAAATCTGCTTCATCTGTCATAACTAGATTTCCGGATATTACACTTCAACAATTGACCCGAGGTGGTGGTGCTGCAGTAGCGTTGTCGCCTCACAGTAAGATGCTGTCCGGTTCGATTCTCCGCTAGAGCGTCTTCTGCGTGGAGACATGCGTGAATGGGCGTACCTTCGTTGAAGGTTGTGCGTCAGGCCTGGCAAGCCGGTATGTAAAAATCAACTGCCAATCATTAGCGGACCGGAGTTCCGCTGTGGCGACCCCTAACCGGGAAAAGTCGAAAGACACAAACAAACAAACACTTCAACAATTGAGCCTTGATTGTTTTATTGTTTGTAGAGTTAGGCTGTAATAAACTTGATGAAATAGGTAGCATAGTTCTAGTTTGTCTGGAAAGTAGTCTTTAAGCAGCAGAGCCAAGAATATCATCATGAGGTATGTTTCTGAGATTAAGTAAATTCAAGAATACATCGGTATTGTCACGCTTTGACTTTTCAGTTAATAGATTTGCACTCTGTACTGCACATTCAGCTAGACCATTGGACTGAGGATATTCAGGACTGCTTGTGACATAGGTTCATAGGTTGGTACTAGGCTATTGGCCCTAGGGCCTATACAAGCCTAGCCATAACAATTCCCTGGCTATTTCTTTCCACACTATTTATTTCCCTGGACCCCTGTCTAGCAGGGCGACTGACGTGATCCCCGGGGTGAATTTCCTTTCTCCCATCCACTCATCAAAGTTATTTTTGAAGAGGGCCAAAGAGGCGCTCTGCTTGACATGTATGGGCAGTCTATTCCAGAGTGTGGGGAGTCTCTGGGTCAGGAACCTATCCCTCCAGCATTTTTTTGTTTATTGTGATGACAAGATTTAGATCCCTAGAGCATGTGGCTCTGAGGGATTGGGATTTCTTTAAGTGTAGCATGTCCAACAGCTCTGGGTTTGACATGGCCTTGTATGTTAAGCAGAGATCGCCTCGGCGTAGACGATATGCAACAGAGTATAGCTGGAGTTGTTTAAGGTGGTCAGCATAGGACATCTGCTTTAGACCTGTGATTCTTTTAGTTTGGAATTTCTGTGGCCTTTCCAGTTGTTGCAGATGTCTTAAGAGGTACATACCAAATGGGGCGTTGTATTCTATAATGGGTCTAATGAGGGATGAGTACAGTGGGACAATGACCTCCTTTTTTCTGGATGAAAAACCCTTAGTGATGAGGTGTGCCACATAGAAGGATTTCCTGAGTGTTGTGGTGATGTGGTTATTGAAGGTGAGTCCACTGTCAACCTGTGTCCCTAAGTCTCTTATCACACTTTCGGTGTTTAGTGTATTGCCACCTATGTGATAATTCACGGGTACGTGTTTTTTCCCAAAAGGGATAACTATACATTTCTTGGCATTGAGCTTGAGCCCATGGCTCTGGCACCAAGCATCTGTTTCTGTACGGCCCTTTTGTAGAGTATCCACATCATTTGGGGATTCAATAATGGCTCCCAGTTTGCAGTCATCTGTTACAAAGTCCCATTCTCTCGCAAATTTCTGAAACAATTGGTTAGTAAATTGAGTACTATTGTCAGAATAAAGTTTGTGAGGATTACCATGAACTGAAAAATTATGTTTAAGCTTAGTGATAACAGCTGTTGAGGTTAAGTTTGGTAGCAGATCAATTTCAAACAATCATTCTTTGTAAGCTTGCTGAAGGAGAATGCATAGGTTTCTTTAGAATAGTAACCAGAGCCTGATGATCAGTTTCAGTTTGAAAAGCTTGACCATAAATATAATCGTGAAACTTGGAACATGCAAAACTATAGCTAGAAGTTCTTTCTCAATGTGAGCACAATGCATCTCAGTTTGAGTAAATGTCCTAGATGCATAGGCCACTGGTTTGCCCTCTTGTAGTATAACTGCACCAAGACCACAATTAGATGCATTACAAGCTAGGACAACTGGTTTATTCACATCATAGTACCTTAACGTGGGGGGTGGGGTAGCAATTTTCTGCTTAAGGTTATCAAATGCCTTCTGATGATGTTGTAAGCATGACCATACAACATTCTTTCAGCTTAGCTCTCTTAATGGTGCTGTCAACTCACTGAAATTTGGCATAAATCTGCCCAAATAGTTGACCATGCCCAGAAAACATTGTAAACTCTGCACATTATCTGCTGCTGACATCTCTAAAATAGCTGTTTTGGTTGGGTCAGGTTTCAAGCCTGTACTTGTAAACATATGTCCTACGTAGGTTACATCTGAAAGTTTGAATTTGCACTTCAGAGGATTGAGCTTTAAATTTCCTTCACGTGCTCTATCTAGAACTTTCTTGAGGTTTCTGTCATGCTCTGCTTCACCATTGCCTCCAACTAGTAGATCGCTATTATGGCACAAGGATAACCTGGAAAAATTTGTTCCATTGCATACTGAAAAACTTCACTTGCAGAATTTATTCCAAATGGTATTCTTAGAAATCTGTATCTGCCAAATGGGGTACTAAAAGTAGTTAGAAATGAGGATTTGCGATCAAGCATCACTTGCCAAAATGAACTCTTTGCATCCAAAACAGAAAATGCAATAGTATTTGGTATTAGAGCTGTGACTTCCTCAACTGTGCGCATTGGATGATGTTCAAATCTCTAGCATCAATGCATATTCTGATTTCATCTGATCCTTTCTTGTGAGTGGCTACCATGGCTGACACCCATTCAGTTGAATCTGTGACTGGACAAATCATGCCTTGCTACACCATCTTGTCCAGCTGAGCTTTGACTTTATCTTGCATAGCTATCAGAACTCTTCTTGCTGGTCTGAGTACTGAAGTGACTTTAAGGTCTAATTTCATAAAATGCACAACTGGAAGGTTGCCCAACTTGTCATCGAAAACATCAGCATACTCCGAGAAAATGGCTTTTGCAAAACTTGAACTTGGAATTGCACTCACATGATGAACTTCTTTAGCAAAAGAAAGCAGATTCATTCTCAAACTATCTTTGAGACCTAATAAAGATTGTACTGGTCACTGGACTACATAGAATAATAAGTTGTAACAGCTCTCAATCAAATAACATGGAAGTATTGCAGAACCTTTGGTTTGAATTTCTTCACCTCCATAAGCAACAAGTCTCGCACTGCTGGTTACATTAAGTGGTTTGTTGGTTCTTACTTTTGCAAATGTATCTGCTGATATGACATTGCACTTTGATCCAGTGTCTGCATTGACCCAAACTGTGTAAAACACTTCACTCCTTGTTAATAAGTTTACTCCTTCCCCAGCACTGATACACCATCTACACAGAAAGCTGACTGTTTTGGCTGTACTTGATCAACTTGTTTTTTGCATAACCTTTCGTTACAACTGAGTGAGGCTTTCTTGATTTGCAAAACTTTTGAAAGTGGTTCCATTTCTTATACTTATGGCACTGCTGACCATATAGGTTCATAGGTTCATACTAGGCTATCTGCCCTAGGGCATTTATAAGCCTAGCCAGAGTGTGTTTGTCTTTCACCACCCATTTTAAATGAATTTTGCTACATGGCTTTATACGTCAGGCACAGATCGCCTCTGAGCAGGCGGTATGCCACTGAGTAGAGCTGGAGTTTCTTTAACCGGGCAGCATATGGCATCTGTTTGAGCCCTTTGATCCTCTTGGTGAGGTACTTTTGGGGTCTTTCCAGTTGCTGCAGGTGTCTGGTAAGGTACATCCCAAAAGGGGCATTATTCTCAATTTTGGGCCTGATGAGGGATGAGTAAAGAGGCACGATGACCTCCCCTGATCTAGATGTGAATCCCTTCATGATTAGGTGGGCTATATAAAATGTTTTTCTAACCACTTTGGCCACGTGGTTGTCAAATGAGAGATTGCTATCAGCTTGGGTCCCCAGGTTCCTAATTACTTCTTCTGTACTTAATGGATTACCACCTATGTGGTAATTTGTGGGCACTTTGTTTTTGCCAAAGGGGATGACTATACACTTTTTGGCATTTAGCTTGAGGCCATGGCTCTGGCACCAGTTGTCTATTTCTATGAGGCCCTTTTGGAGGATGCTTGTGTCAGCTGGAGAGTCAATTATGGTGCCCAGTTTGCAGTCATCTGTGAACTTGGTCAGCCACAGTCCTTCCGTGTTGGTCTGTACCTCCGAGAAATATATACCGAACAAGAGAGGTCCCAGGACTGAGCCTTGTGGGATGCCACTTGTAACTGGTTTGGAGTCTGACATGGCTCCAGCAATTCTAACCATGTGGGTTCTGTCCTTGAGCCAGTTTACAACCCATCTAGTGACATAGGGATTTATATTTAAGCTGGTGAGCTTATCTATAATGCCTGAGTGGGGTATTGTATTGAAGGCTTTTGCGAGGTCCAGGTAGGCTGTGTGGACCACCTTCCCCTCATCAATGGCCTTGGTGACTGTTTCAAAGAAATCGACCAGGTTTAAGAGGCAGGATCTGCCCTTAACAAAGCCGAACTGGGTAGGATCCAGTGTCTGTAGGTCCCCAATATCTTTATTTATGAGGTCCATGATGATCCTTTCCATAGCTTTGCAGACCAAGCTAGTCAGGCTTATGGGGCAATAGTTTCCAGGATCCGTTGAGGCACCACCTTTGTGGAGAGGGACCACTGTTGCTGTACGCCACTCTTTGGGTACATATCCTGTAGTAAGGCTGAGACTGAACAGTAGTTTTATGTTTGGGTTTAGCTCTTCTTGGAGTTCATGTAGGATGCAGCCCGGGACACCGTCTGGTCCCATTGATGCTGTGTTGTTTGCTTTGGAGAGGGTGGCTCTTACCTGAGCATCTGAGATGTCAGGGGGGCAGCACTCTGCTGGGATAGATATTTGCCCTTTTGGTGGGGGGGGGGAGAAGTTTACACTGAACCTGTCAGCTAGGATGTTGGCAATGTCTGTGGGTTCGATGTATTTTTTGTCATTTTGGACTAATTCTGAGCATATCTGGGAATTCCCACCCAGGTTCCTAACATAAATAAAGAAAGCCTTGTGATTATCCTTAGTGTCCTGTGCAATTTTTCTCTCGAAGCTGGCCTTAGACGATTTTATGAGTGCCCGTAGTTTTTTGCTAATACTGATCAGAGATGCTTTCCCTTTTTGGGATTTTGCTTTATCATGTAGTAGCTTCCTCCTTCTATTGTATAGTTTGTTTATGGCTGGGGTCCACCAGACAGGACGTCTGCCTTTGGAGGACTGGGTCTTGGTTTTATTTGGGATTGCATGATCCATGCATTCCTGAAGGTGTTCATAGAATGCGTTTATAAAGGATTCTGCGGTCTGGGCCGTATTTTCCACAGGCTCAGGGGCTTTGAAGGGGGTGGGGTCGGGATGTGAATATCCAGTGAGATTAGTTTATGGTTTATGGTCTGATCTTACCAGTGAGGGATACACTTCTGGTCTGGAGCATAGAGTCCCCATGTTGGTGATGATCAGGTCCAGTATGTTTTCCCCCCTTGTGGGAGTGGTAACAAGTTGTTCCATAGCATTTGAGTTTATAAATTCTAGGAACCTTTGGGCTAGGGTGTTGGAGGTAGAGTAATGCTCCCAGTCTATGTTTGGGTAGTTGAAGTCGCCCACTATAATGGTGTTTGGGAGACCTTCATATTTTCCAGTGTTCTCAGGAAGGCCGAGTGGGGTTCCTGGGTTTGGGAGGGCGGTCTGTAGCAGGCTATAAACTGGAAGGCAGTTTTACCCACTGTTAGTTGCACATGGATAGTCTCTGATGCTTTGTGCTGTGCCACCAACCTGGAGGTGTGGGTATCTTTGACGAATATTGATACTCCCCCTCCTTTTGTGGTTCGGTCCAAGTTTTGGGGCCGAAAAGCATGGTATGAAGTATAACCTGGTAGTGCTGGAGTGCTCTTGGGAGCCTTGAACCAGGTTTCTGTTACTGCACAGATATCAATGTTCTCCATGCTAAGGAGAGTTTTGAGTGTGTGCATCTTGAGGTTTAGACTTCTGGCGTTGAGTAGCATTACTCTTAGTTTCTTATCCCTTGTGATACCTATGGAGGTGGGTTTGTCTTTTGAGCCTTGCCTAAAAAAAGGCACTCTGGGGGAAGCAAGAGCCTTTGCCAATATCCGAAAGCCCAGGGGTGACAGGTGCAAGCCGTCCCTAGCGAAGCATCGTGGCTTGTCGAGCATGTCATCCCAGGCTGACAGGTATTGGCTCCCCTTTGAATGACACCAATACTTAAGCCAATTGTTGAAATTGATCATCTTGTCTTCATATTGTGGCATCATTCTTGGTGAGGGTAAGATGCTACTCAAGGTCAGGATCATACCAGCCTGGGCTACATGCTCAGACAGCTCCTCTATGACTCTTTTCATGTAGTCCAGGGATGTACGTCTCAGGTCATTCACACCAGCATGGACAATGACTGAGTCATATTTGTACTTGCCTTGGAGTGACCTGAGTGCTTGTGTTATGTGGCGGATCGTAGCGCCCGACAGGCAGCTCACCGTGACCTTCTCCTTGTTCAGCCTGGTGAGCGGGACGTCAGTGTGCCTGACGATAGAGTCACCTATTACAAGTGTATCAGGTGTGTTGTTTAGCCTTAAGGGCTGTGACTGTTCGGCACACTGGCTTTGTGAGCTATGTGTTGCACGTGTTTTGTTTTGGGGTAGAGGTTGCTTGGGTGTCTTCTTTGGAGGTCTCTGCTGCTTAGGCAGATTTTTATTTAGAGCCTCCGAGTATGTTTTTGTGTGTTTATGTATTTGATTTGCTGTCGTGGTAGGTCTATGTGAGACTGGAATCGTAGTGAGTGTGGTTTCCTTCTCCTCCTGACTGGTTATGCCAGTACTGAGTTGAGAGAGCTTAGCCTCCAGTTTCGCTATATGGTTGCATCTCTCACATGTATTGGAACTTGTTGGGAGGAGGAGAGGGTTGTCTGTGTGCATGAGGCAGTTGTAACATTGCCTCAAGATTCCCAGATTCATCAGCTGGACCGGAGAGGAGATTGACAACTGACCTTTGGACATGCTAGAATAGTATTGGGAATTCCTTTATAATTGAAAAAAAGGGCCAATGGGGAACAAGGTACTCAAGGGGAGTTTGTGAGGGTGTAGTGCTTTTAATTTTTTAGTGCTGACTTATATAATTGCTTTAGTGAGCAAATGCCAGGTAACTTAATTGCAATGTGTTACAGGTAACTTAAATGCAAAAACAAGAAACAGTAATAAGAAGTTATGTCTTTCCATAACGATCCATGTGAATTGTTCATCTCGCCTTTGTTCTTACACACGGGTTCGGAGCCGATCCTCGGCTCCGAGTCGGCCGCATCACTAGTTCGCATCTTCGAGAAAGCTCGAGGCACAGTAATATCCCATGATCCTCCGGTGCTAACCCTCAGATCTAGTTTGCTATACCAGAAGAATCCCTCTTAGAAACATGTCTAAAAACCCTACTGCCAGGTAGAGGATAAAAGATGCCATTACTGATGTTAATAACATGTCAACCATACCTAGAAAAGGCTGAAAAGGAATCTAATCAAAAAAATGTTCTCCCAGACCGTAGGATGAGGGATGGAGGGGGGAATGTAAGAACAAAGGCGAGATGAACAATTCACATGGATCGTTATGGTAAGACATAACTTCTTAATGTGGAATTGTTCAATCTCGCCGTTTGTTCTTACACACGGGTAGCGTCCCTAGCTCCTTTTTTCCCGGGTGGCTCAAGGGAGAACATTCCTGAGTACAGTGGAACCAAACGTCACCCTGTCCCTGGAGTTCTTGTCTAGCTTGTAGTGGGCGATAAAGGTATGTGGTTTTGCCCAAGTTGCCGCTGCACAAATGGTATCTAAAGGCAAACGAGCGGTATGGGCTGAAGAAGTAGCAACCGCCCTTGTAGAATGAGCTCTGGGTTTGAAAGGAAGTTGTTGTTTGGATTCAGCATATACGAATTTTATGCAATCTGAGAGCCATTTGGATAAGGTAACCTTCGTTACTGCCTGTCCTTTTCTTTGGTCAGCATATGATACAAATAGTTGATCCGACTTTCTGTACTCTTTTGTTCTATGTAAGTAAAATCTTAGTTGTCTGTGAACGTCTAACTTATGCAATGTGTATTCCAGCTTATTGGAATGATCTTTAAAGAAGGTAGGCAGTTCAATAGATTGGTTGATATTCTGAATCGAACAAATCTTCGGAAGAAAAGATGGATTGGTGCGCAAGGTTACTCTATCCGGATGAAAAATCATGTACGGAGGTCGGATAGATAAAGCCTGTAACTCTGAAACTCTTCTGGCTGAAGTGATGGCAACCAGAAACAGTGTTTTCCATGAAAGCAATTTTAACGGAGTTGTGGTTGCTGGTTCAAAAGGGGGCAACATGAGTTGTGACAGCATGAGATTAAGATTCCAAGGTGCTATTGGATTACGAAAAGGAAGACGGAGATGAAAAGTACCTTTCATGAAGGCTTTACAAAGCCTGTGAGACATAAGAGAACCATCCTTACGGCCAGTATGAAAATTGGATATAGCGGCCAGTTGAACCCTTATAGTGGATGTTAATGCTCCTTCTTGAAAAAGAGAGGAAAGGAAATCTAGTATCTGGTGTACTGGGGCCCCAAATGGATCTATACCTTGTTTGGAGGCCCAGTGCACAAAACGGTTCCATTTGCTAATGTACAATTTTCTTGTAGATGGTTTGTGAGAAGATACAATAATTTGTTGTACTGCAGGAGATAGTAACGCCAACCTGGCTAAGATGGGAAGCGGAGCAGCCAAGCTGTCAGTTTGAGGGACTTGAGGGAGGTGTGAGGAACTCCCGACGAGTGTGTCAACAGATCTGGCTCCGGGTCCAGAATCCATGGTTCCTCCACTTGATGGGATTGAAGGAAGGGAAACCAGATTTGTCGAGGCCAGAATGGTGCTATCAGTATTATGGTCCTGTCCAGACATTTGGCTTTCTGCAAAAACCTGGGAATTAGCGGAACAGGAGGAAAGGCATAAAGGAGACCCGGGGGCCAATCGTATACCAGTGCGTCCCTGGGGACACCCCCTGGGGGGGTAACAGGGCAAAATGGCTTCTGCATTTGGCATTCAAAGGGGATGCAAACAGGTCACAGCAAGGCTGGCCCCATCTGCGGAAGATCTCTTCCGCTACTTGACGTTTGAGGGACCACTCGTGAGGGAACAGGATGGCTCTGTTCAACCTGTCCGCGATTACGATGGAAATCCCCGGGATGTGCGTTGCTATCAGAAAGCATCCGGTGGACTTTGCCCATTGCCAAATTCTGAGGGCCTCTCTGCATAACGGGTAAGATCTGGTTCCCCCTTGCTTGTTTATGTACCAGACCACTGACATGCTGTCTGTCTGAACTGTCACTGTTCCCCGAAGTAAGGACTCGTGAAAGTGTTGCAACGCTAGAAACACTGCCCTCATCTCTAGAACATTGATGTGCAGATTGTACTCCAAGTTGGACCATTGACCTTGGACTGTTTGTCCCTGAAAGAATCCCCCCCACCCTATCAGGGAAGCGTCCGTGGTTAGAGTTGCTATCGGACTGGGTAATACAAAGGGTCATCCTAGTGTTAGCTCTTGACTGTGTATCCACCACAAGAGATCCTTCTTGCAATAATTCGTGATCCAGATTTCGTGAGACAGTGGAAGTTGTAGATACGACCATTGGGCGAATAGCATCCATTGAAGGATCCTCATGTGCATTCTGCCTAAGGGAACTACCAGAAGGGATGCTGACATCAAGCCTAGCACTCTTGATACTTGTCGTGCTGAGACTCTGTTGTTCTGAAGAAGGAGCGAAATTTGGTGCCTGAGGTCTGACACCCTTGATGGGGGTAGAGTAACTTGAGCCAGGGAAGTGTCTAGCTGTGCTCCTATAAATAAGATACGCTGTGACGGTGATAAGACAGATTTTCCAAAATTCACCGTTATGCCTAGTGAAGAGCAAAGATTGATGGCGTAGTCCCTGGCTTGTAGCAGATGACACTTGGTGGTGGCAGAAAGGAGCCAGTCGTCTAGATAAGGAAACACCCGGAATCCCTTTTGTCTCAAGTGAGACGCTACTACTGCCATGCATTTGGTGAACACCCTGGGGGCTGAGGTGAGACCAAAGGGCAGAGCACGAAACTGGAAATGACTGGCTCCCAGCCGGAAGCGCAAATGATCTCTGGACGCCCTGGCCATTTTGATATGGTAGTATGCGTCTTTGAGATCTATAGAGCACATCCAATCGCCCTTTTGCAGAAAAGGGAGGATTGACTGAAGCGTGACCATCCGGAACTTTTCCTTTTTTACAAAGGTATTTAACTTGCTGAGGTCTAGAATTGGCCTCCAGTCCCATTTTCTTTGGAACTAAAAAGAACCTTGAGTAAGTTCCGGATCCTATTTGGTCCGCTGGGACTGGTTGGATGACTCTGTTTTCGAGCAACCTTTTTATTTCTATGGTTGCTTGATCTCGCAGACTGGGTGGAACATCTGGGAGTTTTTTGGAGTTTGGTGGTATTGTTATGAAGGGGATGTTGTAGCCTCTGGTAACTATGCTTTTTACCCAGTAATCTGATGTAAGATTTAGCCAGGCCTCTGGGTATAAAGCCAAGCGACCCCCGACTGCCTCCAGAGCAGGACAGTCGGGCCTGCACTCAGGAGTGCTGGAAGGGTTTTCCAGAGAACGTCTCTCTGTCACCCTGATTTTGCGGACCCCCTCTGCCGGCTGGGCGGCGTCTTCCATTTCTTCCCCCTCCTCTGCCTCTGGAGGGGGCGTCACTTTGGGTGTGTTGAAAAGATCCCTGAGTCTTTCGGAACCACATCTTTCCTCCTCGTTGCCCTTTAGGGTAGGGTCTAGATGGAACGGAAAAACGGACCCCTACGGCAGACAGGGTCTTCCCTTCTTGTTCACACCTTGTGAGAGTCTCCTTTACTTTGGGCCCAAACAGGGAGGCACCATCAAAGGGGGCATTGGCAAAAGAAGACTTAAAGGTTTCCGCAAAGGAGCATAAGCGCAACCAGGATTGTCTTCTCAGTGCAATCGCTGAAGCTGCCGCTCTACTCGATCCTTCGGCTGCGTATGAAATCAGCCTCATGGATGAGTTGACTATGGAATTTAGGGTGTTAAGTTGCGCTGTCACTTTCTCGGCGACAGCAGCATCTGTGTGTCCCTGAAGAGTATCTCCTAATTCCTTAATGAGATCTCTTTGTAAACACGTAAAATGCATAAGGTAGTTGAGCGATCGGATGGAAAAAGTCGCCGAACTAAATATGCGCTTCCCATATCTGTCCATTGTCCTAGAATCCTTATTAGGAGGATGGACAGAGGAAGATGATTCAGACATCTCTTTCTTAGTGGCCGCCGCCACCACCAGTATCTACGGGAACTCCTTTAGTAAGGTAGGCTTTATCTTGGGGGGCTGTCATGTATTTGTTGGGTTTACGCGGGACTGGTTCCACTGTATCAGGTGTTTCCAAAGCCCTCTGAGCTACTAGGTCCATAAGATCGTCAAAGGGAGGAGTCACCCAGGAGGTAGAAGGTTGAGTCCCAAATGCCTTCAGTAAAACCGATTCATCCGCAGAAGGGGTAAGGGTTTGCCAGTCCCCTCTTTGCTTCAGGATTTCCAAAATGTCTGCGAAGGAGACATCCTCAGAGGTGGACCCTGGGGACCCTTCTGTTTCATCTAAATCAGTGTCAGATGTAAGAGATTTCTGAGGGGAATCTATGTGCCTCCTCTTGCACAGTCGTTTCCTCGGAACATCCTCAGTGGGAGCTTCTGGGGATGCATCTGAGGAACCAGAGTCTCCCTGTGGGGATTTCTGAGGCATTGGGTCTCGACGCTTGGTAGGTACCGAAGGTACAGAAGCAGAACGCGGACCATTTGGGGAAGGAGATAAAGAAGCCGATGAAGTCAGTGTCTGATCCGACAAGACCTTCCTCATGATGTCAAAGGCACCGGTGCCCCGACCCGAAGACCCGACCCGATCCGAAGAAGGAGGTCGTTTCTCCGGAATCGGAACCACGGGCTCCGACAACGAGGACGGATCCAAACTGATCTGAGCCGAGGCACCGAGAGGAAGAGTCGGAACCGAAATCTCGGTTCGACTATCCCCCCCGGAACCCAGGAAAGATGTTCGGCTCCGAGACTCTCCGGCTGGTTCCGAAGGAGTCGAGGTCAACGGAGCCGATAGCACTACTGGAGGCTTCAGCACCGAGGGCTCTACAATCATCGGTTCTTCGACTCCTAACACCGATGACTCGACGGGTCTCGGAAGAGGAAGTGTCGAGGGAGTTGGAATGGCTTCGAGTTTCGAAACCAACTGGGACGAAACTTCGAGTAATTTTGAGAAAGCCGAGTTCTCCATAAGCTTCTGTACCACTCTGTCCACATCGGAGTCGGAAATGGGCCTCGAAGAACGGGTCGAAGGAATCGAAGCTGTCACCGAGCGAAGGATAGTAGATGGTGGTACCTCTGTTACCAGCTCCAAGACCTGAGCCTCGTGCAGAGATAAGGTCTCGACACTCGGCCCCAAAGTCATAGGAGCCGGTGTCCGAATTTGAAAAGAAGTGCTCGGAGCCGATGACTTGGGCTCCGACACTCTTGAAGACTTTGATCCCTTCGAAGACTTCGAAACCTGTTCAGCCTTGTCCAGGGCTTCTTGAAATTCAGGTTTGATTAGACCTCTGTCCACTAACTTCCTGCGTCTTTCCAGCATGACCCTCCCACTAAAGGAATGACAGATGGAACAGTCTTCCTGCAAGTGGAGAGGGCCAAGACAGTAGACACAGGAAGAATGGTTGTCAGTAATGGACATCTTCTGTCCACACTGACACCTCTTGAAACCACTCTTAGTCTTTTCTGACATTTTAACAAAAGACAGCACTATATAGAAAAGAAAACATTTTTACAACTACCAAACCAGTCTATAAGTATGTAAATATATATAAATGTATAACAAACACACCACAGCACACTGGTATATATATGTATATATAAATTGAAATAAAAAGGAAAAAGGTTAACTTTCTTCAAAAAATACTGAAAGTTGTTAAGACAAAAAAAATGGCCTAAGGCCCTTACTAATAATTTTTAAAGGTAACAATCTACCTAACTAGTTCACACAAAAATATCTATATATATATATATATATATATATATATAAGCTATCAATTTTAAAGATAATATTATAAGATTATAAGGTAATATATAATTATATTTATCAATAAAAATAGAAAAAGTTGTACTGGCCCGAGCCTCACGAAGTGATTTGCTGCTAGCGGCAAACTAGATCTGAGGGTTAGCACCGGAGGATCATGGGATATTACTGTGCCTCGAGCTTTCTCGAAGATGCGAGCTAGTGATGCGGCCGACTCAGAGCCGAGGATCGGCTCCGAAGCCGTGTGTAAGAACAAACGGCGAGATTGAACAATTTCACATCTTTCTTTCAAGTGAAACAAGGAAATAAGTACAGTAAGTAATGCAGATACACTAGGGATCCACAGAAACACTGAAAAGCCGCGTTTTAGGTGGAATTAGCGTTTCAGGGAAATAACAAGCAAACAAACAACAAGCATACAAACAAAGCTAGATTCATGCTGAATATTTCTCTCTTTTAGATTCATGATTTGCACCACAGTTTTGACAATTAGCAATAAAGCTAGACTTGGGTTTTGCTGACTTACGATTGTATGGCACTGAGATGGTGGTGGAGCTTGCACTTCTCCTGGAACCTTCTAGAACACTCAGTACCTTCTTCGGAATTCCTATGGTTGCACTTTGCTTAGGCCTGTTTCCACTTGCCACGTGCTGCATACTGTCTACGTTCGCTCTGGAGCTTACTGAAACCATGCTTTTGTCATTTGTAAGTATGTTCGTGTGCCCTTCTGTCACCTCATGGATCTGACAAATCTCTATTGCCTTACTTAATGTCAAATCACTGTCATGAAGCAAAATCTTCCTCACAGCAGCACTATTAATACCACATACAAGTCTATCCTTTATCATCTCATCTTTCAAGTCAACAAACTGAAACGTTTTAGCCTTGTTCCTCAAGTCAGTTATATAAGCTGCAAATGCTTCCCCTGGCTTCTGATTTCTTGTGTAAAACAATGCCTCTCTAATGTAATGTTCGTCTGCGGGTTGCACATTTCTTTGAACTTAGTCTTCTCTAGATTCAGCTTGCACAACAATATGGCAGTCTGCATCTTCACCTTCATACACTGCTGGTGTATAGCCAAATGATCGCTCTCTTTCTATAGCCTCAGATCCTGCTAGAGTCAACAAAATAAATTCCCTTGTGCATGCATCTCTAGCTGCATAAGCTGCTTGCATAAAAAATATCATACTCTTATTCTAAATCTGTCTGCCATATTAACACATACCAATGAAGGGTCTTGCAAATACATACAAATATACACACACACACACACACACACACATATATATATATATATATATATATATATATATATATATATAAGCACATAAGTAATTGGCATGAACATTCAATTTGGTTAGTACTCTTTTTCATTACAACTGCACTTTCTTTCCTTGCACTTGTTGGTATTGTGCGAATGAATAAGCACGTAGTACTTTCAATTGACTGGACTTTGCGAAATAAACCTGTTGGGTTTCTTGATGCTTTACTGCATTTTGCAAAAGACCTTTGCAAATTTCTTAATGCTTCACTATGCTTTACGAAATAACTTTTTAGCTTTCTCAATGCTTTATTGTACTTTGCAAAACAACCTTTTAAATTTCTTAATGCTTTATGAAACTCAGCGGAATAGCTTTTCAACTTATTTACTGCTTTACAGAGCTTAACAGAACTTTTTCGAACTTTGAGATGCTTTTATGAATTTCAATAATTTTCTTGGACTTTGCAATGCTTTTATGAATTTCAATAAGTTTCTCTGACTTTGCAATGCTTTTATGAATTTCGATAAGTAAAGGCAACAATGCCGAATCATCAGCTATCGGAATTGGTAAAGGCAAAAATGCTAAAGTAGTTGCTTGGAAATTTATCAATAGAGGCAGGCTTGGAACAGTCATGCACTATCACTTATTAAAGTCGTCGCTTTAAGAAACATTCAAGAACTTTGCTATGCAACTGAGCAATTCACGAGCACCGAAACGCTCTTGTAATATTTTATAAGAAACACCTTTCTTTAATACAAGAAACTCGTTAAGCAGTTGCACAATGCGAACAATCAGATTTTGGTTGCCCAAATTCAATGCCTTTTGAGAAACGTACTTTGTAAATAACTAGAAGCAATACCCTGAAATGTTCCCAAAATGGCGGCACCATGCCAGGCAACTCCTTACAGTAAATTTTAGTAAATAAAAAACAGTAAATAGTTTTATTTAATTGATTAATGATTTAATTAAGGTGTGTATAAAAGTTACTTGTTTTTTACTGTGAGATACTCCTTGAAGGCTGTTTGAAGCCGAGGCGCTAGAGAGAGAGAAGCAAGTGGAATAAACGGTTGGATTTACTGGCAGTTGTCTTTTTTCCTGTTGGATTTATTCTTCTTTTGGTGCTTGTGTTGTTTTCATCTTTGGATATCAGATTCTGATGGCCAGTGATCCAGGAGCGAATGCGCCCCGAATTTTTAGGGAGGAAAACTCTGGTACCTCCCAAAGGACAATTGAAGGTTTCCTGACTAGGAACATGGAATATAATTCTAATCGGACAGATGGTAATGGAGAAGGGAATTCAGGTGTCCCGGTTTGGGAACGCTTTCTAGCTGAAACTAGAAATAAGAGGGAGAGCAATCCTTTTGCTCATGTCGGAAGGCGATCAACGGAGCATTCTGGTGAAGTAAAAACTTTATTGTCTAAGTTAAATAATTTAATGGACAAGGAAATGTTAACTTATAACTACACAAGCTTACAAAGATATGTAGACCTCAATATTGTACCGAGAGGTCTTAGAGCTGTCAAATTTCCATCAGAACCATTTAATGCTTCCTGTTCCACCGACAAAGCATTTCTGGTTAGATGGGAAAAGGCAGCGCATCAATGCTCTATTGAATGGATCAAGATACTAATAGAGCGTGACATTGTAAAGTTGAGTAACATCAAAAAAGACATTTCTTCATTGTGTACCAATTTAATGTCAGTGCTGGATAGAGTGAAATTTGAAAATTGCCTGAATGAAATACAAGATAAGATCACGGTACATAAGAAAAAAATTATAGACCAGAAAATACATAAGATAACGAGAGATCTACGGGACTTTGAAAATGGAACAGCTTTCTTTGGTTCCAATCAGCAAGCGCGTTTCTACAGGCGTTACTCTACAACTAACGTCAACCAGCAAGATAGAATGAACATTGTGAGGAAAGAGAAAGTGCAACAGCCTAACAGAGCCCCTAGCTTTAGTGTGCCAGATGAGGAATTTCCACCACTGTCGTCGCCGACAGATGACTGTTTCTTTCCTGAACATTATGGAATACACAGACAACAAGGGAGGCAACAGCAACAGAAGAGAGTCTTCACAGAACAAGAGGCATACAGGGGAGGACCTATGCGACCATGGCGAGAATCCAAAAGGACTAAGTGGTATTAATTCTTATAATTCTAACAGCAACAAAGTTATTAATTTGTCTGGTTGTTTTGTTAAAGATGAAATATATGAAGTTTTAAATCATGGCTTAAAGTTTATTCCAACTATTTTACCTACGAAATATATAAGTAAAATCAAAATGTTTCAGCTTGTACGTAAATTGCATTTATGGTATTATTTTAATCAAATTACTAACAGAGCATATGAAAGTAATAATTTATTTAATGATGGTGAGAGTTTAGAAAATTCAGATAGCAATATAATTTGTTCGGATGATTCATTTGAGTCATGTGTTAGTGAAATGAATGCTTATTGTACCATAAATACCTCTAATGTGAATGTTAATAGTAGATTTATGCCAGCTTTTGTACATGAGGGTATTAGGAATTTTCACACTATGATTAATTTTGAGATAGAACAGTTAATAAATAATATCGATCATACTAAAATAAATTATAACATGTCAAAGAAGGAATGGATAGAATTAATGAAATTTTCAAAACAAAATGAATTGATTGTGAAGCCGTCAGATAAGGGCAATAAAATTGTCATTATGCATTATATGCAATATAATAAAATGTGCATGAATTTGTTAAATGATGTAACAGTTTATGAAAAGACATCTAATGAAGTGATTGCCCTAGCAAAAAATAATTATATACAGCTAATCAAAAAGGGATTGAGACTAGGTTATTGGACTGAACAAGATGTGGAAAGTAAATTGGACTTAAATGATAGTGCTCCTGCATACTTCTACTGTCTACCGAAATTACATAAGAATATGATAGATCCTCCAGGTAGACCGATAGTTTCAGCAAGGAAGTATTTTTTATACAATTTAGGGAAAATTTTACATCAAGTGTTACGGAAAGAAGCTATCAAACTTCCATCATACATAAAGGACTCATTTGATTTTTTAGATAAAATTAAGAAAATAGTTTGGAGTGAAAATATGTATTGGCTCACAATGGATGTAAGTAGTCTTTATACAAACATTAAAAATGAATTTGGGATTGAAGCAGTATTGAAATCTATGGGAGATTTCCCTTTAACACATTATGTTATTGAACTACTACAGTTTTGCTTGGAGAATAATTTTTTTACTTATAATAATATTATTTACCATCAGATACAAGGAACAGCCATGGGTGCATCCTTTGCACCCATGTATGCGAATACTTTTATGGGCATGTTAGAAAAAGAATGCATATATACACATGTCTTTGTGAAGCAACATGTTATATATTTTTTCAGATTTATAGATGATTTGATTTTTCTATGCAAGGGTGGCAAAGAAGAGAGTAATAACTTTATTCAAGATGTTCAAAATAACAGATTTAATATAAAATTTGATGGGATTCAATGTGGCAATACTGTTTCTTTTTTAGATATCAATCTAAAAGGAATAGTGGGTGAACATATAGTGACAGGTATACACAGAAAGTTTGATAGTATCAATCAATTTTTGATGGGAAATAGTTGTCATCCAAAACATGTTATGAAAGCAATACCATATGGTGAATTATTGAGAATTTCTAGAATATGCAATAACGATGAAGAATTTATTAAAGAAATAAATAAGACATGTGACATGTTTATAAATAGAAAGTATGATAGTCAGTTGATTGATATGGGTAAAAATAAGGTATTTAATAACAGATATCATAGATGCCCGAGTGATTATAATAGGAATGAGTTTGAGTTAAATAGAAATGACAATAATAATATCTATATGGTATCTGTATATAATATATTGAGTGAAGATATGAGAAGATGTATTTCTCATTTTTGGAAATATTTACGAAACTTTAAAGAATTAAAAAATATTCATGATAAAATGTTAAAATTTAGTTATAGAAGAGGGAGAAATGTAAAAGATATAGTAGTACATACAAAATTTGAGCTACCTATGCAGAAATTGGTTAAATCTGTATGAAATATAGGTACAGGGGCATGTGGAAAATGCAAAATTTGTATCTATATAGAAAATTATTTTCCTGTTATTAATGGAATTCATTATGTCCCAAGGAGAAATTTTTGTTGTACTACAGAAAAAGTGATCTACATTATTAAATGTGGATGTGAAAAATATTATGTGGGCCAAACAAAAAGGATGTTAAAAATAAGAATTATGGAGCACTTGAGAGACATAAAAAATAAAAAAATAGAAAGTCCTTTAGCACAACATTTTATTAAGCATCATAACTTTGAATGTAACAGTATCAGAGTATCTGTTTTAGAACAAATTATGTTGCAAGAAGTTAGTGAAGATAAATTGAGATATGAATTGTTGAAAAAGGAATTAATTTTTATTTTGAAATATCAGACCTTAATTCCTATAGGTCTGAATACTGAATGCTGCTGGAAGAGTGTGATTTGAATGCATAATTGTTTGGTACATTGTTAGTATGTAATTGTTTTATTTAATTGATTAATGATTTAATTAAGGTGTGTATAAAAGTTACTTGTTTTTTACTGTGAGATACTCCTTGAAGGCTGTTTGAAGCCGAGGCGCTAGAGAGAGAGAAGCAAGTGGAATAAACGGTTGGATTTACTGGCAGTTGTCTTTTTTCCTGTTGGATTTATTCTTCTTTTGGTGCTTGTGTTGTTTTCAACTCCTTACAGTACAAGAAACACTTTGTAATGGCAGCACTCTGTGAACAGCCACACCCAGCAAAATAACTTTTCTTCAAACAACAAGGCTTCACTTGAATTATATGCAATACACTGAAATGTTCCCAAAATGGCGGCACCTTGCCAGGCAACTCCTTACAGTACAAGAAACACTCTGTAATGGCAGCACTCTGCAAATAGCCACACCCAGCAAAAGAACTTTTCTTCAAACAAGGCTTCACTTCAATTATACGAGATAGTTGCACTCTACACACAGTGAACTCTTTGAAATACATGCGCAGTGATAAGCACACACTGTAAACACTTTTACACACCCTGAGATACTTTGAATAACTTTAGTTACTTTTTGATATCAAAGTCATAGTTATGCCCAAACATAGCACGTTGCCCAATACAGCAGTTGCCTTGCTTTATATTTATTTCTACTGTGCTCCTTTTCTTTTCTTATGCCCAGTGTACTTCCTTTGTTCTTGTTTTACTCTAAGCATGCCCAGTTCTGCCTTAAACACACTCTTTCTGCCTTAAACATGCTCATTTTGTACTTTAACATACTCGTTTTATCTTTAACATATTCGATTCATACTTTAAACACATTTGTTTCACCAAACACTTTTTTTCTTAAACATTTTCTTTAGTTAACAAACTTTTTGAGCTTTCCACTTGCCTGATACTGCGGTTTATGCACTTGTAATGCCTTTTCTTGCTCTTTGCAGCGAGTAAATAATTTGTGTTGCTTGTCATTACCTTTTATTCCTTCTGGTTATGTTCGCACTGTTTTCTCTTGGTTTTACCTTTGCTGTTGCCTTTACATCTCATGGCCCCAAATGTTTTGTTCTTTTCCATCCCACTTCTGACAGCATTACTGTAAAGCTTATTTAACTATGACTAAGTAACTTATATACAAACTAGCTGTTGTGATCATACATGGTTACACACTGGCTGCTTCTTCAAAATGGCACTAGGGATTGCACGTGTCTGGAATATATACGTGCACCCACAGGCTCACATGCTTCTAAAAGACATAGCGTACACGCAATACACTGTGATCTACACTCTGAATATTCAGAATGACCCTGGACATTAGTGGAAACATTGGAAAAGCTTACAGGAATATTCCTATCCAAGGAAGAGAAAATGCATCTGTTTTCCATGCCTCTTTTCTTGGACTCCTGGATCAGAATTTTGACAAGTGATTGTTTTGACTGGAAGTACAAAAGATCTAAGATTCTACACAGCTGGATCAATTCCTCGAAGACATTCTGATTCACTTTCTATTCATGAGGGTTTCTCCTAGTCCTGGTCTGCTTGTCTGTCACAAAATATTTGCTCTGACAGGATGTAGGATGCCTGCAGAGTGAGACTGTTTTGAAAAGCTATGTCACAGATTACTATTTCTAGTCTGCTCAGAAGGAAATATCTGGATTCCCCTGTTTATTTATGAACCACATGACTGTGGTGTTCTCTGTAATGGTCCTGGAAACCACAGATGACTGACATCTCTTTTATGTTTATGTGTTTTGGCTCATTTTTTTCTTTTACAAAGACCCTAAACTTCTATCCTCATAGACACTGATCTGAAAGCAAATGCTGATATGTCTGTTGTTACAGACTGTGCTGAAGCTGGAAAGGAAAGTGGGAGAATGGATTCAAATAAAGCTGGTCTCTCCACCAAAGAATTTTCCTTCTCACAAACCTCAAAACTGGAATCTGGAATATCAGGGGATATTGATGCTGGGACCGTACTGCGGTGGTGGTGCTGTGGTAGCGTTGTCACCTCAGAGTAAGACGTTGTCCTGTTTGATTCTCAGCTAGAGCGTCTTCTGTGTGGAGACATGCGTGAATGGGCGTACCTTCATTGAAGGTTGTGCGTCAGAGCTGGCAACTTGGCAAGTAAAAATCTACTGCCAATCATTAGCGGACGGGAGTTCTGCTGTGGCAACCCCCTAACCGGGAAAAGCCAAAAGACACATTGATGCTGGGACCATGCTAATTTTAGGTGTCACTTACTATTTTTCATATGGAGTCTTGTTAGAGGAATCATGAGACTTAGTATCCTGAGAAATTACCATGCTGAGACTTTAGTTTGAGAGAAAAAAAACTCAGGAATAGAAGTAGATACAGATAAATATCAATTTTCCTGTGTAAGAAGATCTCTTTGAAATGAGGTATCTAGGGGATACCACAGGAAAACAGTCTGGTGAGAAAGAGTTAAGCAAGATTTTTAGATCTTCTCCCGAAATCAGATTCCTCACACAAGTGACAGATTCCTGACACTTTGAAAAAGGCTCTGCAAAGAAAAGCAAGTCATCTAAATAGGGAAGAATGTAAATACCTTGCAGTCTGCAGGGGGCTATCAATAGAGCTAAACACTTCAAATGTTAATGCAGAGAACTGAAGGAAACCTTAAGAAACACCTGAAATTTAGAGCTATTTGAATGTGATTATAAGAATCTTTTAAATCTAAGGTCACCAAAAAACATAACTGGGGAATAAGAGGTAATAGGTTGTGAACAAATAACACTTTGAACTTGGGCACTATCAGAAACTGTTTAAAAAAGAAAGAATATACAACAGGTCTTTATGAAGTTTTTTCTTTAGCACCAGAAACGTTCTTGAATAAAATCCTTCTCCAATCTGAGGAGGTACAGCTTCTATCACCTCTTGACTCAGCAGCTACTGAATGACAGAGGGGAAAAGAGAAGTTTAAACTGGTGGATGAGGAGGAAGCTCTTGAAATAGAGAAAGATTCCCACTGGTATCTGTATTCATGATTAATTACTTTCAGAATCCATTTGTCTGATATTACTTACTGCCAAATAGAGAAATGGATATTCAGATTTTTGAAAAGAATTAAATCTTACTAGGATGAGAAGGAGGGGGATTTTGAAGATAGTCATTCAGACTTGTTAGTCCTTTATTCTGGGGGGGCTCTGCCTTTCTTCTTGGAACCTCCCTGTCAATGCTTTTTAAAAGTGTACTTACCAGCAGTTTACTGCATCTGCTTACTTTGCTTTTTCTAAAAAGTTGTAGAAGTAGTATTAAACTCCTTCACAAACCTGGAGAAGTAAGGCCGAAAAATCTGTGAAATCCCCTGAATCAGCATGCCTCTCTCATCACATGACCTCTGCAACAGAGTCCAAAGACTTCCTCCCCATCTAGGTAAGAAGCCAAAATTCCTGATTTAACATCCTAGGGAAGCTTTTAAGTATGTAACCAAGCACATTTCATCATAACAGTTCGAGTAGTAGTAACCCTGGAAGTGGCATCAGCCAAATCATAAACACATTTCAAAGACTGGGTAGGCACTTGAGGCACAGAAGCAATCAGATTACACAAAGATTTTTTTCCTCATATGAAAGAAGAGATCTCATAATGTTCCTCATATTGTCATACTCTAAAATGAGGCAAGCATAAACTTCAACATATGATCTTGACTACTTAAAATTCTAAAATAAGAGTTTATGTTTTTACCATAATGTTCCATCTCTGTTGTCAATCTTCATTTATCCTTGACTTCTGGGATTTGGTTCCAGTCCTCAGAACGAGCTTGGCTGTTAAATAGCTCCCGTAAGCCAAACTCTTGAGCTAAATCTCTACACACAATACACCTCTCTAGATTACCTCAGATCGAGTTTGCAGCTAGACAGAAAGACAAAAGAATATGTATATGAAACTGAAGAGGCTATGTCCAAATTCAAAACTCATAAAGTTACCAGGACAGGTATCCGATCCACCCAAGAGTCTGTAGGAGGAGGAAGGAGGGTAGAGTGTGAAGAATAAATGAAGACTGACAACACAGATGGAACGTTATGGGAAGAACAGAACTTCTTAATCTGATGTTGTCAATCTTCATTTACCCTTGACCTTTGGGACAAAGTCCCCAGCTATTTTAGATCTTGGGTGGCCTTATAGAAGGATATTCCTGGGAACCATAGGGCCAAATGATGCTCTTCCCCTGGATACCAGATTAAATTTGTAATGAGTGATAAAGGTATTCAGAGTAGCCCAGGTTGTTGCTGTGCATCTTTCATCCAAGGAAGCCTTGGAATGGAAAACAGCAGGCGTGGCTATTGCCCTAGTAGAATGTTCTCTCACTGGCACTGGTAATTGGAAATTCTTTTTATTGTAGATGAAAGTAATACAGTCTCTTAAACACCTTGACAAGGTGACATTTTTATAATGGATTTCCTCAGAGATGGACCAGAGAAAGAGACAAATAACTGGTCTGATTTTCTAAATTCTTTAGTTCTGCTGAGGTAGAAATGTAATTGCTTGTCAACATCCAGCAAATGTAAGCAATATTCACCTTTATTGGAAAAATTTGGAAAGAAAACAGGTAAGTTAATGGTTTGATTAATATTAGTTTCTGAGACCACCTTAGGAAGAAAAGATGGGTTGGTTCTTATTGAAACCCTATCCTTATGAAAAATCAAATATGGGGGTTTTGAAGATAGTGCTTGCATTTTGGAAATCCTTCTGGTGGAGGTAATGGCTATCAGAAAAATGGTCTTCCATTAAAGAAACTTTATGTGACAGGTAGCTGCCAGTTCAAAGGGGGAAAGGACCAATGACTGCATACCCACTGTCAGATCCTAGGGAGCTAGAGGGTCTTTATATGGTGGTTTTAACTGGAAGGTTCCTTTCACTGAACACTTTACACATCTATGGAAAATTAGTGAATGGTCTTCAAAGCCATCGTGGAAATTGGAAATAGCAGCTAGTTGTACCTTAATAGTAGAAGCAGAAGCTCCTTGTTCAAAAAGCATAGCTAAAAACTCCAATACATTTTCAACTGATGTGAAGAAGGGGTTAAGACCACTATCGTGTACCCAAATAGAAAATTTCTTCCAGTTGCTGTGTAAAGTTTCCTGGTGGAAGGTCTATGGGAAGCCAGTCGAATTTTCTGAACTAGAGAACATAAATTTTTCTGCCTGGTGACTAAAGGAATTGGAGGATCCAAGCTGTAAGCTTGAGGTTCTGAAGACTGGGGTGCACCAGTCCCTGTGGATGAAACAGAAGATCTGGAACTGGGGGCAGAATCCATGAACAGTGAATTAGATGAGGCCACAGAAAGGGGAACCAGACTTGTTGAGGCTAAATGTTTGCAATGAGGATCATCTTGCTCCTCCACTTGATGGCTTTCTTTAAGAAGAGAGGAATCAGTAGGAAAGGGGGAAAGGCATAAAGTAGATCAGAGGGCCAATTGTGAATGACAGCATCTCTTGGAAACTCACCCTCCTGGGGGAATTAAGGCAAAGTAGCTCCTGCACTTGTTCAGGGGAGATGCAAACAGGTCGCAGCAAGGCTGGTCCCAGTGATGGAAAATCTCCTCTGCCACTCTGGGATTGAGAGACCACTCATGAGGCAGGAGAATGCACCTGCTCAACTTGTCTGCTGTCAGATTTGTGCTCCCTGAAATGCGCATTGCTATCAGTAAATGGTTGGAAGAAATTGCCCATTGCCACACTCTCAGAGCTTCTCGACATAGAGGGTAAGACTTGGTTCGACCTTGTTTGTTGATGTACCAGACTACTGACATATTGTCTGACTGAACCGCAATTGTTCCTGGGGCAAGGGTATTTTGGAAGGCTCGCAATGCTAAGAGCACTGTCTTCAATTCTGGAACATTGATATGCAAATTGGATTCAATGAGGGACCAGGTGTCTTTGATTGTTCTGCCCAGATAATGCCCCCCCCCCCAATATGGGAGGCATCCGTGGTCACTATGGCCTTGGGCTGAGGTGGAACAAAGGGACAGCCTACAAGGATCTCCTTGGATTCCATCCACCAGGATAAGTCCTTCTTGTAATGACTGGTGATTAAAACTGGATGCGTCACTGGATGGATCAGAATAGACTACTGGGATGTCAAAAGCCACTGTAGCAGCCTCATGTCAAATCTTGCTAGTGAAACTAAGGTAATGGCTGCTGCCATGGTCCCTAAAGCTTGAAGGACTAAAAGTGCAGATAACTTGTCACTGGACAGAATGGCTTGTACTTGGGTTTTTATCTTGTAGCCTGTGTAGAGGAAAGGAAGCTGTACAAGTGATGATATTTAGATGGGCTCCTATGAACTGTAGATCATGAGTCAGACTTAGTTGAGTTTTTGATTGATTCACTGTAACTCCCAGATGAGCAAACAGGAACAGAATGAAATCTGTTGCTTGAAGCAGTAGATACCTGGTGGGAGCTGTGATGAGCCAGTCGTCAAGACAAGGAAACACCCAGAATCTTTGCAGTCTCAACTGAGCTGTCACTGCTGCCAAACATTTGAACACCCCAGGGGCTGTGGTGAAGCCAAAGGGCAGCAGTCTAAACTGAAAATGACTGGCTCCTAGCTGAAAGCAGAGGAACCTTCTGGGCCATTTGTGCATTTTTATGTGGTAATATTTGTCCTGAAGATCTATAAAGCACATCCAATCATCTTCCTCTAAGGGTAGAATACACTGAACCATGACCATCTGGAATTTTGCTTGCTGAACAAACTTGTTCAGAAGGCTGAGATCTAAAATTGGTCTCACATTCCCTGTCCTTTTTGGTACCAAAAAGAATCTTGAGTAATATGTGGTTGGATGGGGCTTCTTGGATGACTCTTTTTTCTAGCAGGTTTTGAATTTCCAGAACTGCTTGATCCTCTGATTAGGCGGAATATCTGGGAGTCTTCTTCTTGATCTTGGAATGAGAGCAAACAGAATGTGGTAACCTCTGGCAATGATCCTTTGCACCCAAGTATCTGAAGTTATTTGCTGCCAGGCTCTCGAGTGCAAAGAGAATCTTACCCTGACTGTTTCCAGAGGTGAACAATTGGGGCCCCTTTCAGGAGTGCTGGTAGGATTTCCCAGAGAAAGAATCTCTGGAACCCTGATTTTGTGGGCCACCTCTGCCATGGGGTTGGCATCTTCCACCGCAAGCTCACCCTTGGACCTGAGGGAAGCCACAACCAAGTGTATCCTGAAAAGACCCTTGGGATTTTTTGAACTACATCTTCCCGCTCCTCTGGTTCCTAGAGTAGGAACGTTAGGGAGCAGAAAAATGTATGCCCACTGCAAATAAGTTCTTTCCATCTTTCTTGCATATGGCTAATGTTTCTCTGACTTTGGGGCTAAACAGGGAAGATACATCAAAAGCAGCATTGACAAAAGAAGACTTAAATGGCTCCACAAACTCACACAAGTGCATCCAGGTGTGTCACCTTATAGCAACACCAGAACCTGCTGCCCTAGTCGTCCCTTTGGCTGCAAGCATGATGAGTCTCATGGATGAGTAGGAAATAAATTCCAGGGTAGCCAGCTGGGAGGCCACTTTATCTTGGACCTCATCAGACACAGCTCCTGCAAGGGTATTTGACAACTCATTGATCAGATCCCTCTGGAGCCTAGTAAAGTGTGCCATAAAATTCAAAGACCTTAAAGTGAAGGTCGATGAAGCATACACTCACTTTCCAAATCTTTCCATCACCCTGGACTCTTGATTAGGGGGATGAACAGTGGAACTCTCTTCTGTCACTTCCTTTTTGGTGGCTCCCTCAACCACCATGGCATCTACTGCTAACCCCTTAGCCCAGTACTGGTGGTTGTCTGGAGCTGAAAGAATTTTGTCCTGTCTCCTCTGGTTTCCCTCTATGGAGTCAGGGGCCTTCCAAGCCCACTGCGTGATCAATTTAATAAGAGTCAGCAGGAGGGATCACCCAAGAAATAGATGGGTGAGCACCAACAGCTTGCAGGTAAACTGACTCCGCAGTGGTAGGGTCTTTGGGTTCCAGTCGCCCCTCTGTTTCAGAATTTCTATAATGTCTCCAAAGGAGACATCTTCTGGAGGTGACTAAGGGGAACCATCCCCATCATCAAAGTCTGTGTCTTCTGTGACAGATCCTTCAGAGGAATCTAAGTGTTTCCTCTTAAACATATTTTTCCAGGGCATCTCCTGAGTGAGAATCTGTGAGGAAGACTCAGAGAAGAGGGGCCCTGCACAGGGGTATCCTGTAGCATTGGTGCTTGTTGCCTAGGCGTGGAGGTTGGTGGCAGCACTGGGCTAGAGGGAATGCCAGGATAATGCTCTGATATGGGAGGAGCCAGCTGAACATGCAGAGACCAATGCCCTCTCCATAATTTGGAAGGCAGGTCCCCCTGAATAGGGATGAGAGCCTGGAACCAAGAAGGCCAACCTTGAAACCATGGTCACACTCCACTCTGAGAAACATACCCCCAAAGTAGGGGCTGAGGAAGAGCAAATGTCAGTCGAAGCTCCGAGAGTCAAGGATGACCCTGAATAAAAAACTGGAGTTGATCTGAGACCCTAGGATCCAGCAGTAGAGGTTCGGTCCTGGGAGTCCATCAGTTCTGATGGGACTGAGGAATATAAAGCAGAGCCTGGAACTGAAGGGGTAAAGGCCATCAGCACCGGAGCAGCTGGATCAGGAAAAATTGGAGTCATAAGCTCTAAGCCCTCAGAGGAGGTTAGAGGAGGAATGTTTGGTGGAGTCCTGGGAGAGAAAGTCCCATCTCAAGAAGGGAGTTGGGCCTGGGAAGAGACAGCAAGATCCCCTGGCCACTAGGATCTGATCCACCAACCTCATGATGTTAACTTCAGTCAGACTCTTACAGGAATGGAAAGGGAAGCCTGAGGGAGATTCTGGTCTGTCTAGAAATGGACTAGGAATAAAGGGGTCAACTGAATGGGGAATATCTGGTCTTGGGTACATTGATGATATTCAGTTTCAGCACCGGGGGTGGTATTGGTTCCAAAATTTCTGGTAGCATCACAGGTGGAGCCAGTACCAACGGGGAAGCTACAGTTGTCAGTACCGAGGTGGCGAGCACTAAGACCTGTGGTGCTGAGGTAGTTATGGCAGACAGTGCCAAGGAAGTTGGTTCCATAAGTTTCTTCGTTTTAGACTTTGGTTTGCTGGAGGTGTGGGAGCTGAAGATTTGTGTTTTTTGGCTGCCAGAGCATAAGGGCATGCTGGCACTGAATGACTCCTTTTCTGCCCAAGTTCAGATTTAGAAGAAGAAGAGGGAGAGGAAGGTGAGGATATGTTGGACTTGGACAGAGCCTCCTCAAAAAAAGACTTAATTTGTTTTTCCTTTCTATGAGGGTCCACTGACTGAAAGCTTGACAAATTTTACAGTCTTGGTGGAGTGCACCAGGGCCAAGCAGTACACACAAGAAGAATTCCCATCATAGTTGGGCATCTTTCTACCACAACCTTGGCTTTGTTTAAACACAGGTGTCTCCTTGGAGTTATCTGCCATGTTGATTATGAAAAGCAATTGTCAACAGACAGCACTCAGACACACTAAAAAGGAAGCACACCCATACATACATACATACACACACACACACACACACACACACACACACACACACACACACACACACACAAGAAAGAAAGGCTACCAACAATGGTAGGCCAGAACTACCAAAAAAGGTAGGAAAAGTGCTACTGACAATGGTACACAAAGGATACTGCAAGGTAAAAACAGCACACTCACCATTGAAAGAAAGGTGAGATAGAAACTAATAAAGGACAAAGGAAGAACTACCAGCGATGGTAGAGAGGAACACCAAAGTGTAGGGATGAAGGATAAACAAGTAAGTCAAAGTGGGTAGAACATAATTCAACTATAGGAATATATAAATATCTAAGTAATAGTACAGCAGAAAAATTAGAGAAGAAACTATAAAAAACTATGAAAATTTTCCTTACCTGATGAGACAATCTGGCTGATGCATCTTGCGACAAGACGAGCAAACGAGATCTGAGGTAATTTGAAGAGGGCTATTGTGGGTAGAGACATAGCTCAAGAGATTTTGGCTTGCACAAGCTGTGTAACAGCTGAGCCAGTTCCAAAGACTGCAACCAAGTCCCAAAAGTCAAGGGTAAATGAAGATTGACAACATCAGATGTAAGCAATGGAGAAGAATACACTTTTCCCCCCAAATCTAAAAAAAAAAAAAAAAAAAAAAAAAAAAAAAAAAAATACATCCTTTTCAAAAGGGGAGGGATTGGCATTAGCTAGATGTTTAACAGCAGCTGGGTTTACCAGAGAAATCACCGCAGAGTCTGAATTGGGGTTAATATATAAAAACTTATAATGCTGAGGAACTTTTTACAATCTATATGCTTTCTCAAGGCAGCGGTCTGTCTGTCAGGAAATTATAGTCTGTAATGAATGCATTCTCCAATGTGGGAAGGACAGTAGGAACTGCAATAGATTCAGGAAATTCCAGTTGCAGCAAATCATAATATTTCTTAAGAGACTGTGGAAGAGCATTATGTTCTCTCTTAAACATCTGATTCATTCTGGATATTGTTTCAGAAAAAGAAAATCCTTCAAATGGACTTTCAGAAGCCACATTTTTCTCAGAATCTGAAACATGACAAAAAACAGAAGTCCACCCTTCATAATCACTTTATGGTGGTTTATAATCTTGAACCTGCTCATGAAATGATGAATCCCTTTTTCGTTTACTAGAAACACCAAAAAATGGGAGAGTCAAGAGCCTAAACTTAGCCTGGAGCTAACCCCAATAAATCACTCTTGTCCAAAGTAACCAAGACAGGAAAAACATACTTCTAACTTTCTGGATCTTTTGATAGGAGGTTCTGAAGAAGAAGACCTACTTTTGATAAGCAAAACTTCTCTAAGGACAGCCATTCCAGCCTGGCTAGGAAGAGCGGTATTCCCTGCTCCTTCTTCCAAGACTGGCAAAAGTGTCTCTTCTTTGCCCACCAAAGGCAATCCAACAGCTGCAGAGGACATGTCTAAACTCAAGTCCATGATAGCTGTAGGGACTACATAAGAGGGAGCCAAGAAAAAAAGATGAATGGTCTGAGGACCCAAACATGGCCACAGTAGAGTCACCCATCTGCAGCTGAGGCACTTTAGTAGCTTGCTGAAGTGGGTAAAGGCTGCTTGGTATTTTTTTTCTTCTGAAGGCTAAAGAAGGAATGGTTGTTCCATAGCAAAGTAAAAAAAGATGCCTGATTCCCAGGGAAGTCTGGCAACAGTAGTCAGTTAAACAGGTGAGTATTAAAAGTCAAAATGTCTACCAAAAAACACAGTGAACAGCATTTAAAACACTTACTCCAGCACCAAAAGTGAAACAGCTCAACTTTAATGAAAGAAAAACAGTTTTCAATTAGTTTGAACAACTTTTTTCCACAAAAGTAAAAAGTAATACTTCTGTTTAAAAATTAGGAAATTAATGTGAGTCAATAAAAACATTTTTTCTCAGCATAAAATTATTAATTTTGCAGAAAAGTTCACGTTCTGTCTCAGAATTAAAAAGTAGATTTTTTTCCCTGAAGGGATCTGCCAAGAGTTAGCTGACCATCAATCCTTGAAAGCCTGTGGTAGGAAACTACGGAAGGGTTTGGTGCCCATACTACATTAAAGGTTTGAGTGCATGGAAGGTACTCTTAAGCAGTAGAAGCCTGCCAAATGTTATTTACTTTGCAGGATATAACCCATACAACTAAGACTATTGCAGCAGTGATCAATATGATGAACATGGAAGATTAACTATTAACTTTCTCATGTTCCCAAAAAAAAAAAAACAGGAAAAATGCTAACATGTGAGCCTGGCAGTTCAAAATTTTGAAAAAGTTAATGTAAAAGAAGAATAAACTTTCTTCCCAAATCTGTCAAAGGATTTCCTAGCCTTGTCACAAGGAATAAGGTTAGCATTCACAATAAATTTGGCAGCAGAAGGCTTAGATAAAGAAACCACTGCAGGTTCTGATCAGGTATTAGCTTACAAAACTGTGTGTGTATGAAGAAATTTTCACAACCTATCACACTTTTGGGGGCAGGAGGTGGATTGTCAGGCATGCTTCAAGCTGTAAAGAAAACATCCTCAAAGACAGACAACATTGGAAGAACAGCTATAGGTCATGGAAATAAATCTTTCATTTTCTTTATAGTCTTAGAAAAAGATAATTCTTTTGGAGAGAAATCTGAAGAAATACTTTTCTCATAATTAGGATCTTCATCTTGAGCAGAAAAAAACTAAAGAATCACATTCCCCTGCCCTCTCTACTCATCTGACTGGGAATCATTGTTAGACTGCGACGGAAGTATTTTTCTTTTTCTATTTGAAGGAAGAAGCAGGATTTAACATGTCAAAAGCAGAAAGTAATCCCTTAACGAATTCCAGCAAATCTTCCCTGTCCATAACTAAAGATAAAGGAGAAGAACAATTTTACATTTCTTCTTTTTCTTTCTGGGAGATTCACTAGAAAAGGTCAAACCCATGACAGGAGCACAAGCTCAGAAATTGGCACCTTACCATGAGTATATCTTCACCTCCTCCTCCTCCCAATCCTGACAAGAGTAGTTCTCCTTTACCTGGTGAGGGCAACCCTACAGCTAAAGAGAATGTGGAAATTCCAGGTTCTTAGTGGCTTTCTGAGGAGATATATCAGAGGGACCAGGGGCAAAATATAAGTCACCTAAGGAGCCAGTTTTGGCCAAGGCAGAGTCACCCACTGGCAGCTGAGGGAGTAATGGAGCCAGCTGAACTCCCAAGTAGCTTTCTTTTTCTTGCAGATAAGAGAAGCAAGAACCACAGAGACCAACAACTGTTTCATGTTCAAGCCAAGAAGGAAGCCTCAGAATAGGTTAGTAGAGCCTGAGTGAATCGGTAAACAGTCAAACAGGAAAATGAAGATTCTGAGGAATGCTTTTCCATGACAGTCACCAAAGGCCCCCACCATACCTTTCAACTGTACAGATTTTCACAGAATGTCCAGATTTTTGCGTCATATTTTTGGTACATTTTCATAAAATTGTGGATTTCTAGTAAATCACTGACAAATTATTGATGATTTAAGTCAGAAAATAATGACAGACATTTGAGTTTCAGACTTCATATCCTTCATAAAATTCATGGTGATGCAAAACCTTTTATTCTATCTATTTTCTAAGCTTGTAACAGCAGTATTTAAACATTGTCCATATTTTTGGGCATTTGTCCCCCCATTTTTTATGACTTTGTCCAGATTTCTTGCACTAAGAGGTTGAGAGGTATGCCCACACATACATTTTTCTTATACAAAGATGTACAAAATAATACTAAAAATGAATATTTTTTTTTGACAAAGAAAAAAATTCAGTAAAAATCATTTTAGCCAACATGGCAGTCCAACAAAAAAATTTCCTACCATAAAATTAAAATATTCTCAGAAAAAAAATTTCTTTACAAAAATGATGTAGTAGAAGATTTTTCCCAGAAGGGTACTTATCTGCAGACCTTGGAAAGGATCACTAACTGACAATCAATCCCACAATGCCTGCAGAGGCAGAGCACTTCAGAGGCTAGAACTCTTTGAAGCTTTTTGGCACCCATACTGCCTTTTTATTTGGCTTTGCTTGAGCCATTGGCAGGTTGGGTACATGAAAGGTGCCTTAAAACTTTAAATGCTGTCTGGCACTCATATCCTAATCAAAGACATAACCCAAACAGCTTAGTCTACTGCAAGAGTGATGTAAAGGTTGAACAATGTAGTCACTAAGATAGTAATGATTTCATGTTGTGGTTCATGAAGGCACTCATGTCATTGTTAAACAGTTTAGGTAGTCATAATTAAGTACAGAAATTTTAGGAGAGGAGTTTAAGTATGTAGGTGCGTTTAATGTCAGATAGAAGAGGAAAGAAGTCTAACAAAAGCAGAAGATAGACACGGGCAGTAAAGCAGTAGACAGAAGGAAAAATGAATGCATAACACGGCAGAAAACAAACAAGAATGACTCATACCTTGGCTAGTTAATAGTACTAAGCACTGCAAGCAGTCTTTGTATAATGATTGTGGAACAGCAAGCAGTGAAGTAACAGGAGATGATAAACACTGCTATCACAGAAACATAAGTCAGGTCCAGGTTGGGGGACATGGAAGTTTATCTGTCAGTTAGTGCAGAGGACTAAAGCTCTGAGCTGTTAATGAGCAGCCATCTGTGGCCATGATACATGCTTGATTCCTTCCACTTTCATTTGCCTACTGTGTGATACTGAGGAAGTCACTTAACCAGACAGTGCTCCTAGGTCACCTCTGGAAAGGGACAATTACGTCCAGTAGGCTAACCCTACCAAATACGTAAAATAAATAAATAAATAAAACAAGTACTTGGCTGTAGATTGTTCAGGAATTTCACAGACAGGAGGGGGTACAGGGACACTAAACATCTATGCAAAGGAAAATATTAAATATCAAATCACAGATAAGAGGAGTAACATGACCAGGTGACAGGGTAAGAACCTAGGAAAAGGGTGGTGATGTCTAAGGCAGAGGGGAAAAGTACTGGTGGTGTGACACATATTAACAGCTCCAAGGCACATCTGCAGAGAAGGGTGGTGAAAATGAAGACTACAATAAGGGATTAAAGTGGGAAGAAGAGACTTATATTAACAGAGATCTGACTGTGTTACTTGCTAATTGGGAAATTCCAAGATCCACAGTAGAGGGAGGGGGATCAGGCTGAGGTCTCAGACCATGAAAGGATACAACTGTATTATTTTCTAACTATGGCAAAGGGGTTAGGGATGTCCAGCTGAGTGAGGAGGTGAGGGGTAGCAAAGGCGCAGGTCTATATAAATACATCCTTCATATATGCATGGATGCACATGTGGATTCTTGTACTGTATATAATGCCTGACATGTTTTTGCTTAATATCTTTTATGCATAATCTTATACTGTATATAATTCTCAATTGTTTTTAAACTTTCAAGACTGTTTTAATGATTATAAAATATATGGAGCCTTTCTGTGCCTCTAATGAAAAATTATTCATGCTAAACCCAGTCAGGCTATCCAGGTAAACAAAGACAAAATAAATATAAAAAAGTTGAAAGGCTGCTGGCAGAAAAGGTTATTAAGGGAAGGCAAAACAGATGCGATTTTAAAGTATTTAAGAGAAAGGAGGGAGGAAGGGGGGACAAGCCAGATTAAGAAAAAGTGGATAAAAATTACAGAGGTCTAGAAAGAGGCAGAAGTATTTAATAAATATTTTACTTCAGCTTTCACACAAAAAACAAACAAAAAAAAACAAAGGAGCCTTCCCTTGCTGAAAGCAATTTATGACAGAGCAGAGGTAGCAGTGGAAAGACATGTTAGACAGGGAAGAGGTGTAAAAGAAACTGGCATTTCTAAGGAAATCAAAGCACAATGACCAGATGGGCTGCTTTCCAGAGTCCTTGTGAATTCTTGTTAAATGTGTTGGCAGATTCCTAGAGGAACATTTTCAACTGATAACTTGCCATTGTTGAAGTCCCTGAAGGTTAGAGGACATCAAGAACTATATCTTTTGTAAAGCTAACAGAAAATGCACTACAAGCAATGTAAGAGTTGATACATAGGGCAACTTTAAGAAAGGGAGCAACAGAGAGCATGCTAAATGCTTGTTAAGGTATAAAACTCCCAAACATAATCTAGCATGAGTTTTGCTGTTATCCTGGGTATAAGCAGAGGTAACAGTAAAAACTGTTTTATTAAACTTGTGAAGGTAGAACTGGATATTTCTCTTATAAGAAAAAATTATGATGCTGTCTTCCAACTACACTTTATCTGTAAATGTCAGGACAGTTTAATGACTTGTATAGAAAGAATTCAAACACAAAATAAACCTGTAGCTGCTGAAGGTGCACTGTTACAAAGAACAAAATCCAAAGAGAAAAGCAGTGACACACCACCACAGACGACTGGCAAACCTGTTAAAATCCAACAAAAATGATGAACACAAATCTTTTACTGAAAACTTGAGACATAAAACGTGGCAAGACAAAAATAAAACCCCTTTCAAATGATAAGCGCTTTCACAACAAGCTTGAAGAGAAGTACTTAGTGTTTAAACCAGGAGGCTTGTCTGCTCTCAAATTTATGATCCATTTGGTTTCATTCCTTTCAGTATTGTTGGTGATAACTCCTAGTTTCATCCCTTTAGATGTATCTTCAATGGCTTTAAACTTAAAAAATGTCCTGGAAATTGAGCAACATGGCAAGCAAGGGCATTCTTGAGGTCCTTATTATGAATATCTCTCAGATGCCTAAGTATTCTATTTTTAAAGATTTGATCTGTTTGAATGAAACCAAATGGATCATAAATTTGAGAGCAGACAAGCCTCCTGGTTTAACACTGTAGTTCCTCTGAGACCCATTCTCAAGCATAGGAGAACAGTCATTGGCTGATGTGAAGGTGTGTTTTCTTTTAAGTGCTCTGACTGGCAAGTTTTCTGATTGGAGCTCAAGGATAATACCTGGCTGCGATTGGCTTGTGATACTCTGACTAATGACTGGTTTATGCAAATAAGTTCTTCTCTTCAAGCTTGTTGATTGGCAGTTTTTCGATTGGTTCTTTGGCAGAACAAGTTGAAGCCGATTAATTGTGTATATCTTTTAAAAGCATGTAGTTCCTGTTTCCCTTTATGATCTGAAGAAGGTATTTCCAAAAGTGCTTATCATTTGAAAAGGGTTTTATTTTTGTCTTGCCACATTTTATGTCTCAAGTTTTCAGTAAAAGATTTGTGTTCAACTCTTTTGTTGGATTTTAACAGGTTTGCCAGTCATCTGTGGTGGTGTCACTGTTTTTCTCTTTGGATTTTGTATAGAAAGAATTGTTCACAGGTTTTGAATAGAAGTATTAATCAATGGGATTCTCTCACCGGAAGGGTAGAATTGGTAAAGTTTATTTAAGTGAATCATTGATTTTATTGTTTAGAACCTTGGAGATGAATTATTGAACCACTAGCTCTGTGTTATTTAATACAGTTTATTGTTTTATAAAAAGCTCTAGTTGCCAAGGTGTAATATAGTTTAATAATGTGTGTAAATAACTAAAATTAATTCTGGGAACACTTTCCAGGCAATTTGTTTTCCCTTCCTGTTGGATTTTACTCTGTACTAACAGATACTAACTAAATAAAACAATTTTGCTTTGTTTTCCTATCAGTCCTGCTGACAAAAGGCAGTCAAAGTTTCTTGTGCATGAAAATAAAATGAAGCAACCTAAGTTTCCTTATGAAATGCTGAACTAAAATCAGTTTCATTTTTTTTGTCTACATGACAAAGGGCTCACTCAATTTTATAAGCCTGAATAAAACCTATGTAATTAGTTTAAAGTACAAAGTCTGGTGCTTCATCTATGATTCCTGGAGGTTACTGGAATTAGCTGCATCACACCCTGTACAAGGAGGAAGACCACGGAAATCTGGATAAATATGGGCCTGGTAAGTTAACAGTAGTAGTAGGGGAAGTCACAAACAGAATCCTGAGGCAATGGCATTTTGCCCTCTAGTACAACAACTAACAAAGGTTCATGGCCAGAAGATGAAGTCACTCAAAACTGTTTCAGTTTTAAACTAGCTTACATGAAAACTTGGCAGGTATGTATCAGTACATGTGACTTCACCAAGGCCTTTGAGTCTGTTCTACACAGACAGCTACCAGGAAAATTGGAGTAGTTGAGAGTAAGACCAAGACAGAAGAAAATAACTTCTGCATTGTTGGTGAGAGGAATAATGTCAGAAACAGGAAAAGTGATTTAATACAGTACTGCAGGTGTTGGTTCTGGGTATAACACTCTTCAATCTGGCTGTTCAAATATCTGAAGAGAAAGGGAAAAAGATTAGAATGCTTCCTGATGGCACACAGAAAAAGAAGAAACTAAAGAAAGATTTGGGGAATTTGGCAAAGCAGGCAGAAAAGTGATATTTGAAGGTCAGTGCAATGAAATACAAAATACAGCACTTGGGCTATAATAATCCTGCTGTGAAGTATCATATAATGAAAATGAAACTTATGGCAACTAAAAATGAAAAGCCAGGAGCAAAACGAGACAGCAGTGGTAGCAGCAAACTGAATGCTCAGGTATACACTCATAGAGAAAGACTTGAAAAGCAAAGAGGTAATTAGAAAGTGTGATCAGGCCACATCTTGACTACAGAGTTCAGCATAGGAGGTGATAAAATAAGGGGGATGTTATGCTACAGAATCTATATGAACACTGCCATAATGGTGGAATGGAGGGGAGAGTATATGACCACAGACACTAGAGGATCTTGAGCTTTTCCCTCTAGACGCCAAAATAGATAAATAGGGGAGAGAGGGAGTGTGTATGATACTGGTGTATAAGATCATATCAGGGAGATGTAAAAGCTTCATCCTGGAGTGGGGGAGGATGAAACACAGGCAGCAGACTGTAGAGATTTACTGACCCATATATATGTGAAATTACTTCTTTACTGAGAAGTGTAGCTACCCATGGAATGGGCTGTCAGAACAGATGGTGAAAGGAAATCCATAAAGGTATTCAGAAGAGCAAGTGATACATGCAGGAAGGGTGAGATGGAAGTTGAAGGGGTAGAGTGTTAAATGCACATAAAAGATAAGCTAAACAGGCCTATTGTCTCCTTCTGTCATCAAGTAAATGTAATGGCCTTTGGTATAACTTTGCCTGCTGTTGAGACAACACTGTTGTGCAGATGCAGTGTTATTCCAGAGCTCATCGACATCTGTGGTAGAAACTCAAATAAGCGCTATATGAGCCAGATGGAGCAGTGAGAATTTTGCATTTTTTTCACAGTTTCCAGAACTCTTATGATCAGATGAGGCAAAGATGACAAATACATTAGTGTGGATTCCAAGTGATTATGATGTTGCATTTAAAAAAAAAATAAGTTATGTTCTTACTATAACATTCCATCTGTGTAGTCGATCTTTATTCATTCTTGACTGTTGGGTTTTGGTTCCAACCCTTGGAACCGACTCAGCCATTGTATCAAGCTCATGCCAGCCAAAAACTCTCAAGCCAAGGCTACCCATACTGCCTCTCTTCCCTTCCCTTCAGATCGAGTTTTGCCCATAATGTAGAAAATCATGGAAGCTTTGTCTGAGCAACAACCCTACTAGGACCCCAGGACTAGTTCTGGACCTCCATGAGTCTTTTGGAGGGGGTAGGTGGGTGGGATGTCAAGAATGAATGAAGATCGACAACACACATGGAACGCTATGCTAAGAACATAACTTCTTTATCTGATGTTGTCAATCTTCATTCATCCTTGATTGTTAGGACAGAGTCCCTAGCTACTTTATGCCCTGGGAGGCCCTAGGGAAGGATATTCCTAAGCACCATAGAGCCAAAGGAGGCTCTTCCCCTGCAGACCATATCCAATTTGTAATGAGTGATAAAGGTATGGGGAGTAGCCCAAGTTGCAGCTGCACATATGTCATCCATAGAAGCTCTGGAATGAAAGGTTACTGAAGTGGAACAAGATCTGGGAGAATGAGCCCTAACTTTTGTTGATAAGTCTAGCTTATTTTGTTGATAAATAAAAGTGATACAATCTCACAACCATTTTGACAGGATAACTTTCGAAACTGATTTGCCCAATCTAGTACCTGAAAAGGATAGGAACAACTGGTGTGATTTTCTAAAATATTTTATTCTATCCAAATAAAAATGCAATTGTCTGTGTACATCCAACAAATGTAAACAATATTCTCCCTTGTTTGAGAAATTTGGTAAGAAAACTAGTAGATCTATGGACTGATTAATATTGGAATCTGACACTACTTTGGGCAAAAAGAAGGGATTAATTCTGAGTAATAATCTCTCTTTGTGAAAAATGAAGTATGGATGTTTTACACACAGAGCCTGCAATTCTGAGATTCTCCTGCCGACATGATGGCTACCAGGAATAGTTTTCCAAGATAAAAATTTGATATCATAGGTGACTACTGGCTCGAAAGGCTGATGGAACAAACTTTGTAAGACCAACGTTAAATTCCAAGGTGCAATGGGCTCTTTGAAAGGTGGTTTCAAATGTAAAACACCCTTAAGAAAGGTTTTGCAGAGATGGCGAGACATCAAAGAGAGGTCATTGAAACCATTATGGAAATTTGAAATGGCAGCTAAATGAACTCTAATGGTAGAAGTAGAGGCTTCCAATTGAAATAAGGTGGATAAGTATTCTAAGACCTTAATGATCGAGGCTGAAAAAGGATCAATACCCTTTTCATCAGATCAAAGCATAAAACTCTTCCATTTGCTAAGATAAAGTTTTCTGGTGGATGGTTTATGAGAGACCAGAAGTATTTTTTGTACTGGGGAAGATAAATTATTCACATGGCAATTACTGGAAGTGAAGAAACCAAGCTGTCAGCTTGAAATTTATAGGTTGGGATGGACCAGGCCCTACGGATGAGACAACAGTCTGGAGTTGGATCCTCAATCCACAGACGGTGAACTAAGTGAGGCCAGAGAAAGGGAAACAGACTTGATGGGGCCAATAAGGTACAATGAGAATCAATTTGCTTTACAACTGTTGGTCTTTCTTCAAAAACTGGGGAATTAGAGGGATTGGTGGAAAGGCATAAAGAAGTCCCGGGGCCAATTGTGGAGAAGAGCATCTCTTAGGGACTCCCCCTGAGGGGGGACTAGGGCAAAGTAACTGCTAGATTTGTGGTTTATGGGAGTGGCAAACAGATCACAGCAAGGCTAACCCCATCAATAAAAAATCTTTGCCACAACATCGGAATTGAGAGACCACTTGTGAGGCAAAAGAATGCATCTGCTCAGTTTGTCCATAATCACACTGGAGTTCCTCAGAATGTGCACTGATATCAGAAAGTGGTTGGAGGTGATCGCTCATTGCCAAACTTTTAGGGTTTCCTGACAGACAGGGTAGGATCTGGGTCCCCACTGTTTGTTGATGTACCACACTACTGACATGTTGTCTGACTGAATAGCAATTGTCCCTAAAGGGAGGGCAGATTGGAATGCTTGCAACGCTAAGAGCAATGCCCTCAGTTCTAGGATGTTGATATGCAAACTGGCCTCTAAGGAGGACCAAGTGCCTTGGACTGTCTTTCCATGAAAATGCCAAGCTCCACCCAATCAGGGATGTGTCCGTGGTCACTATGGCCTTGGGCTGAAAAGGGGAAAAGGGGCGGCTCCATAATTTGTTTTCTGGCTTCATCCACCAATATAAATCCTGCTTGCACTGGTTGGTTGTTCAGATTGGGTGGAACACTGGATGAGTTAACTTTGACCACTGTGATGCCAGGAGTCATTTAGCAGCCTAATGTGGTATTTCACCAGAGGAACTAAGGTGATTGTCGCTGCCATTGACCCAAGGAGCTGTAAGACCTGCCACTTGAAGTTGTGACCTCAACTTCTCCAGTCTGTGAAGTGGAAAAGCAGCCATGCAGAATTTTGTGTTTAGTCTTGCTCTGATGAATCCTATGTCCTGTGTGGGGGATAGCTTTGACTTTTCCTTGTTTATCGAGATGCGCAGGAACTCTGCAAGCCTTAGAATGGAGTCCTAGGTGGAAAGCAGCAGATGCCTGGTGGGGGAGGTGAGAAGCCAGTCGTCTAAATTTGGGAACACATGGAATCTCTGCAGCCTTAAGTGAGCTGCTACCACTGTCATGCATTTAGTGAACACCGTGGGGGCTGTGGTGAGACAAAGGGCAGTGGTCAAAATTGGTAATGACTAGTTCCTAGCTGGAAGCGGCAGTATCTTCTGGAGTGTTTGCCCATTTTTATGTGGTAATACGCGTCCTGAAGATCTATGGAGCACATCCAATCATCTTTCTCCAGAAAGGGAAGGATAGACATAACTGTGACCATCCAGAATTTTGTCTGTTGAACAAACTTGTTCAGAACACTGAGGTCTAAGACTAGCCTCCAGTCCCCTGTCTTTTTTAGCACTAAAAGGAATCTTGAGTAAAATCTGGATCCTCTTTGGTCTGGTGGGACTGTTTGGATGACTCTTTTTTGGAGCAACTTTTGGATTTCCAGTGCTGCTATATCCCTCTGACTGGGTGGACCATCAAGGATTTGTCTTTGTGGTCTGGGATAAAGATTGAAGGGGATATGGTAATCTCTGGTAATTACTGTCTGCACCCAGAAATCCGATGTTATTGTGTGCCAAGCTGAATGGTGCATAGAGAACCTTCCCCCAACTGGTTTCAGAGGCAAGTAATCGGGCCACAGCTCAGGAGCACTGGTCAGGTTGTCCAGAGAAGGAATCCCTGTAAACCTGGTTACGTGGGCCACCTCTGCCATGGGAGGGGTGTATTCCTGAAGAGTTCCCCCCTCTGCCCCAGGAGGAATCCTCACCACATGTGTCCAAAAAGACCCTTGGGACTCTCTGAACCACATCTTTCCACTCCTCTGATTCCTGGAGTAAGGTCATTGAGGAGTGAAAAAAACGCATGCCCACAGCAGAAAGGGTCTTTCCGTTCTTCTCATACCTGGCTAATATGTTTCTGACTTTTGGGCCAAACAACGACAGAGCATCAATGGGAGCATTGATAAAGTAAGACATGAAGGGGTCCGCAAAGTCACATAAGCGCATCCAGGTGTGACAACTAATGGCAACATCTGTACCTGCTGCCCTGGACATCCCTTCAGCTATATGTGCAATAAGCTGCATGGCCGAGATGGAGATTGATTCTAGGGTTGCAAGATAGGAGGCAACCTTATCACAGACCTCGTTAGACACTGCTCCTGCTAAGGTCTCTGAAAGCTCAGTTATCAGATCCCTTTGGAGTCACATGAAATGTGCCAAAAATTTCAAGGACTGTATGGCGAAGGTTGATGAAGCAAAGACCCACTTCCCGAATTTGTCCATTGTCCGGGACTCTCGGTTGGAGGATGGACAGTTGGACTCACCTCAGTGAGTTCCTTTTGTGTGGCAGCTGCCATCACCAATGCATCTACTGCTTGACCAGTGAGGCTGATCCTCGGGCATGTAAGAATTTTGTCTGTTCTCCAGAGAACTGGCTGTATATATCAGGAGCCTTCCACTTACACTGCATGATGAGTTTGACCAATTCATCGGCAGGTGGGATCACCCATGGAGTAGAAGGCTGGGCATGAAAAGCCTGCAAGAAAGATTCCTCAGAGGATGGGTTTGTGGGCTTCCAATCACCCCTCTGTTTTTAATTTCCAGGATGTCTCTGAAAGAGACTTCTTCATGGGGTGACCAAGGGGACCCTTCCCCTTCATCGAAATCTGTATCCTCAGTGACGGATTCTTCTGGACAACCCAGGTGCTTCCTCTTAAATGATCTCTTATGGGATGGCTTCTCAGTGGAAAGATCTGAGGAGGACTCCAAAGACAGGGACCCTGCAACAGGGTGTTTTGCTGCTCTTGTGTTCACTGCCCCAAGGTAGCAACTTGTGACAGTTGCGAGCCAGAGGATGCATAGATGTGACACACTAATGGGGATGGTGCCAACTATGAGAATGCTGAGGCCAGGGCTCTCCCCATAATCTGGAAGACAGGCCCACCCTAAGAGGGATGGGAGCCCAGAACCAAGAAAGACAACCTCGGAACCAGGGTCACACCCGATGAGCCCACCTCCAGAGTAGGAGCCACAAGAGGACTCGTAACTGCCAGGGCACCAGGAACTGTAGATGGTGCCATGGAAAAAATCACAGCCGATCCAGGGATCCCAGAGCCAGCAGCCAAATTATGGTCTCATGTGTGGGTCAGCTCCAATGGAGCCCCAGACCACAGACTCCGTTCCAGAACAAAGGTGAGATCCACCATTGGCACAAAAGTAGTTTGTATCGGGAATGTCAAAGTTGAGGGTTCCAAGATCTGTAGAGAGGTTGAAGGAGGAAGATAAGTGGGTGTCCTAGGAGAGTAACCCTTGGCTATGGATGGGAGAGAGGTCCTAGAGGGTGCAGGAAGGCCTCTGGCCACCAAGAACTGATCCACTAATCTGACTATGTCAAGCTCTGAAAGGCTCCTAGTGGAAAAGACGGACACCACCAAGGGCAATTCTAGCCTTTCAAGAAATGGACTTAATTGCTGAAGCAAGAAGGGGTCTGTAGATGGGGAGTACCTAGTCCTGGGAGTACTCCCGACCTTTGGTACCATGGTCGGTTGACCAATAATTTGCTTTGCAGGGGAGCAAGTAAGCAGAATGCTTAGGAAGACTACTGTTGGTGCCAAGAAGGTCAATGGCAAAGATGATAAGGTCTGTGCCATAGGGGTTTTGGCAGTTTCAGCAGTTGTCAGCACAGTGGGAGACATGACAGACTTTGGTGCTGGAGCAGAAGTCAGTGTAGATTTCGGTATCTTAGGCCTCAGTTCCAAGGGATGAGGTGGCACCTGGGCCTTAGAAGATTTAGCTTCATGTACTTTAAGCGACATAGGAAAAGAGTGACTCCTTTTCTTGGATTATTTTCTGGGAGACTTAGATGTCTCCACCTCAGACAAAGCCTCAATAAAAGGGCATTTAGCAGCCCCTTGAGGATATGTTTCTTAAGCTTCTCTGCAGGGGTTTGAGCACTGAAACCCTTGCAGTCTTCATACTGCAGTTGTATTTCCAATAAACACATGAAAGATGCCCATCGGAGTTGGACATCTTTCTGCCACATTCATCACATTGCTGGAACCCTGTGATTCCTTTTTGTTTTTCTGCCATCATTCTAAAACAACAACATGGCACTTGCACAGACAGAGAGACTCACACACACTAATGGAAAGGTACAGAGTACAGTTTTTTTTTTTAAAGGGCTGTACCAATAACGGTAGTTAGAAAATTACCCCAAAGAAGGTAAAAGGAAGCAAGAAAGAAAGAAGGGAAATAAGTATATCAGCGATAGTACTGAAGAATTTACTAGAGGTAAAGAGAAGGAGGGACCTATACCAACAATGGCAAGAGAATTTACCCAAGGTAAAGGAAGAAGGAATATATGAACACAAGGTAAAGGAAGAAGAAATATATGAACACTCACACCAAAAAAACACAGCAATAACAATAACTACCTTGGAGAGGCAACAAAATAAAAAACTGGAGAATATATATATGTATGTGTGTGTGTGTGTGTGTGTGTGTGTGTGTGTGTGTGTGTGTGTGTGTGTGTGTGTGTGTGTGTGCATGCATGTGTGTGTGTGTGTGTGTGTGTGTGTGTGTGTGTGTGTGTGTGTGTGTGTGTGTGTGTGTGTGTGAATGAAGGAAAAAATTTAGCACTTAGCTGACAGCACGGCTGACATGTCCGATTTTCTATTCGGCAAATGAAATTTGACAGGCAGGGAAGACAGGCAGTATGGGTAGCTATGGCTTGAGAGTTTCTGGCTGACACAAGCTTGACATAATGGCTGAGTCGGTTCCGAGGGTCGGAACTGAAACCCAACAGTCAAGAATAAATGAAGACTGACAACTTCAGATCAGATGATTCAGATGTTAATGGTCGACAACGTCTGTGCATGAGAAAGCATGGAACAGAATAAAGCAGCCCAAAAGAAAAGAAGCTGATGATTCTGATTTAGATAGGAGGTAAACCAATCCACCTTTATAGCTCCATATCTCTGTCAGCACCATCAAGTGTTTCTGTCCATCTGTGATCTATGAAACACATAGGATGTCATAAGATTTTCAACAAGCTTATTAGCTTGGCTTGAAATGTAAATCAGCTGGAAGGTAAGAGCTTGTTCTCAAACGATCATGGCAAGCCTGCAAAAGCAGTAAAACTAAGTTCCACCCTATTTTTTTTAATACCACTTTACCACTTGTTGTCTACAAAAATCTGCAGACTATTGTAATAAGGCAGTAGTATGCAAAAAAAAAAAATGTATATATATATATATATATATATATATATATATATATCTATATATATATATATATATATATGGGTCTAATATATAAGTTAGAAAATACATTTCTTCGAACTCACACAGTAGACCCTGGGTTAAGCGAAAGTGCACTTAATCGAAAGTACACTTTCGTGAAACCCGCTTCAGTGAACGGGCTACTACTGACTTTAGTGCAGTAGTTACGGACCTTAGGGTTAGGGCGTGGGTCATGGTAAGGGGATAGCTAGTAGGGCTATCCCCTTACCATGACCCGCACCCTAACCCTAAGGTCCGTGACTACTACACCACAGTGGAGGACAGGCTATCCTCCACTGTGGTGCCGTAGTCACGGACCTTAGGGTTAAGGCGCAGGTCACAGTAAGGGGATAGCCCTACTAGCTACCGCCTTATCATGACCTGCGCCCTAACCCTAAGGTCCATAACTTCTGCACTAAAGTCAGTAGTAGCCCGTTCACTGAAGCGGGTTTTGCGAAAGTGCACTTTCGATTAAGTGCACTTTCGCACAACTGAGCGGTCTACTGCTCTTTTTTGAATACGTGGTATTCGATGAAAAGCAGTAGACCCATATATATATATATATATATATATATATATATATATATATATATATATATCTATACACACACACGTATATATATATATATATATATATATATATATATATATATGTATATACACACACACACACACATATATATGTAATTCTGCTTTCAAATTTCAAAATACTGAAAAAACGAATTTCAGTATCTCGAGATGACAATCACGAAAATCTACTACAATGAAAGACTAGTAAACTAAACGTCACTATATTGAAATTTCATACCAAATTTTCAGTATAAGATGTTCTGTTTGTTGTTGTACCCTCCACCATTCAAATAAAATATAAAGACAACCTTCCTCCCCACACTATGACAAACTAAAACAACAAACACATCATCAAAACCCTAGTAATCTACATTTAAGCAGAACCGAGCCCCCCACACCCCTGCTAATTTTATTTATATATATATATATATATATATATATATATATATATATATATATACATACACATATATATATATATATATATATATATATATATATATATATATATATCAACTCCAAGGTTGCACTACCATGAAAAAAACAACAAACTTACCTTTACGTGCCCTACACTTCCATTGCAAACTTTCAAATCCATACCTGCAAGAAACACACACACTATGCATCTACATCAATCACCAATTTCAAAGTTAACACACACAAACTGTCACCTACCAACCCCAACCTACTCCTAAAACTTCCAAACAAATTAAACCATAAAACATTTCTATCCAAAACCCTTACACACTACACACCTACCTGAAGCTTCTGCACATAACCACACATCGGCCACCATATCTACATCCCAGAAACCACTACACCTTAAAAGAACATCATAAAATTCACAACAGACCGCACCAGAACTACTAGACATTCAGCATTCTCAGATTCATTCTTTAGCAGTTTCGAACAACTGGAATTTTGTGATCTTCGTCTCGAGATTCTGAAATTCTGTATTTCCGTATTTCAAGATTTGAAAGTAGAGCTCTATAGATATATATATATATATATATATATATATATATATATATATATATATATATATATATATATATATATATATATATATATACATATATATATATATATATATATATATATATATATATATATATATATATATATATATATATATATATGTATATATATATATCCATATATATATATATATATATATATATATATATATATATGGGTCTACTTTGATTCACTGAAAACTCATTTCACTGAATCACATTTCACTGAATGCAAGTACTGTTGGGCAAATAAAATGTGTATGCCCTTTTCCCATTGTAGTGCGATCCTGGAGTTAGTATATATAGTTAGGGGTGTTTGTGGGGGGCACAGTCCCCCACCTACTTAGCTTTTATATTTACGAATCTCATTTCATTGAAAGCTAACCATATAAAACCGAAAGTAGAAAGACTGAAATCTTAATCTTTTAAAAACCAAGAGGACTGGAACAATTTTACAGTAAAGCTGATTTTGGTGAACTCTGCTGACCTTTTATCACAGTGACAGAAACTGCAAAACATAGCAACGTGTTTTGTTAACTTGCACTTTTTTAGGATTTAAAATAGGCAAGAGGATCCCAGGTTCAATTCTTAGCTGGGGTGCCTTCTGTGTGGAGTTTGCACGCCCTCCCTATGTTCAGGTGGGTTTCATTTGGGTGCTCCAATTTTGTCCCACATTCCAAAGACATGCAGTAGGTGGACTGGACACTCTAAACTGGCCATAGGTATGAGTGTGCGTGCAAATGTATGGTGTGGATGAACTACTGCAGCAGGGCTAGCCACCTGGTGGTGTAAATCTTGGCTCTAGGTGATTGCCACTGTTGAAGGGACACCCTGACCCCATGTGCAAAAATGTGAAAAAGGGGCTGTGGATGGAAAGATGAACTAATTAACAGAGCAGATGCCCAGTTCTTCTCGACACTCAGAATAACTAGTCACCTGATTGCATTTTCCATAAATAAAACATGAGTTGGACAATTTAAAAAAAAAATAAGAAATATCTTTATTATATTATCATGTATGACATAGACAATCTTACATTTATATAAATAAAAACAAACCATAGCGACACAATCTCAGTTGCAAATATTATATATTACAAACCGTGCTCACACAAATGTAGTTGCAAAAATTATACATCACTTTTAATATATCCAGTCTTTGTCAGTCAACCATTACATAGCTCATTCAAATCCTACCTTCTTTTAAACCTTGTTCCTCCTCTGCATGTAATGGTCCCACATTTCCCACTTTTTCCTATATAATTTGCTCCTACCCTTTTCTAAAGATTCCAGTTCCAGTTGTTTTATCTCTGTTACTATCTTTGCTACTTCTAGTACAGTTGGTTTAGACTTTGATTTCCATATTCTCGTCACTGTTTTCTTTTTTTTTTGGTAGCCATCATAATTAAACTCAGCAAGGCCTTATTATGTCTAGGCAATTCCAGTTCTGTATCATTGCTCAAAAAAATCACATCCCTAGCTACTCCAATTTGCTCACCCAGCATCTCCAACAGAGCAGTCTGTGGGGAATCTTTAAAGTCTGCCAATTCATTACAGTCCCAGAAAATATGTCCTTGGTTACCTCTTTCTTCTCCATCACACCTCCAACATTTGCTGTCTACCAGAGGAAAAATTCTTTTGAGTCTACTTGGGGTATAAAAATACCTATGTAAACACTTCCAAGCAAAGATCCTAAATCTTCTATATTTTTTTGCATATTTGGGAGACATACATATATTTCTCATTGTTTCTTTGTGATTGCTTATGCAATCTCTCTTCCCAATCCTTCCTAACCTCCTCTGATTGATTCTTACAGTTATCATGCAATATTTTATATACTCTACTACTTATTTCTTTCTTAAAGGCAACTTCTCTTCTAAATTCTATTAAAAATTCTACCAGTGCTGGTCTTTCATTTAGGACCCCCTATTTCTTTCTCTTTGCTTACACTTTGATATCAATCCTTAATAGAGAAGGCAACCTCTAACCTGCAGTCCAAATAAGTTATTGGCGTCTTTCCATTCTATTACCTTTCCCTCTCTAGTTATTGGCTCCAAATACATTGCTTCCTTTCCCAATTTTCTCCAATATATTGCAGCCCCCTCTTGCCAACTGTCCATATCCCTAATTGCAGTCATCCCGATCAGCAGAATCTCCTTTCTCCATTCCTGTGTTGGCTTAGTTCTTAAAATACTTTCTGCTACTTTATGAATATAATATTCTGTATGATTTTTGTTGTTCTCCTTAAAGGTCTGCATCCAAAATCTCAGTCTCTCGTTGTTTCTTCAGCTTCCCCCATTTCAACAGCATCTCTTTCCACTTTGAATTATAGTTTTCTGCTTGTGCTATGTATAGGAGCCTTAACTGTGTTGTTCTAAAATACCCCTTCAACTTGGGTAATCCCAATCCACCCTGTTCCACTGGAACAATAAGCTTATCCCACCAGACTTTTCCTATCTTCCCCTCCCAGATAAAATCCTTCAGGTCTTTATTAATTGCTATCCACAACTTCTCCTCTGGTTGATACAAATATTCATGACCTGTGTATAAGAATAAAGGGACTAAAAACATTTTAACTGCTTGTATCTTGCTATCAAAATCCATACAGCAGAGCTGCCATTTTGTTTTCAGTTTTTGTATTATCTTTTGTTTAGTCTCTTCCCACATATCCTTAGCTGCCACATCGGTATCATTTTTAATCCATACTCCTAAATACTTAATTTTATCATGTCCCCATAAGTATGGATATTGCGAAACCAATTCGTATATGGTTACATAATTTACCGCTATTGCTTCTGTTTTAGCTTCATTCATTTTGTATCCCAAAAAGGTCTGAAACTGTCCCAATATGTTCCACAGCACTGTAATGTCCCCTTCTGGTTTTGTCACATATAAAATAATGTCATCTGCAAATAGAGCCAACTTTTCTAGATTACTATACAAGTTATATACGTGAATTTCTGAGCCCATTATTTTCTTTGCCAATGGTTCTAAATATAATGCAAATAACAAAGAGAACAGAGGACACCCCTGCCTAGTTCCTCTACTCAAGCAGAGATTATCAGAGTGGACCTCACCCACTTTAATTTTCGCCTCTGATCCCTCATATATCCTCTTAATCAACCTTATAATTTTATCAGATCTATATTAAATTCTTGAAAGCCGACAATGTCGAATCTGACATTGTCGACATGAGAATAGCGAAACTGCAGAACATCGAACAAGTAAACGAAAATCTCTGTAAGAGGAGATTTCCATTTACTTCAATGTAGTGCGATCTCAGAGTTGGTATATTTAAGTAGCGGGGGGTGTGGGGGGTGCAGGTGGGCTTGCCCCCCTGCCTACACCGTTTTTTTTTTTTGTTGTTTTTATTTTTTTTCTGGACATTCAATGTTTTAACAGTTTGATCACTAAAGGTCGACCTTTAGTGATTCAAACTGTTAAATATTCGATGTTCTAATATAGACCCATTTTATCAGGACTACAAATGCTTCTATTGGTCTGTTCATAAAGTCCCAGCTTACTCTGTTAAATGCTTTCTCTGCATCAAGACCCACCAACAACAGTGGTATTTTCTTGCATTCTGCTTCCCTCTGGATTATCACTGTTCTGTTACTTTTGTCAAATGTTTGCCTCCCCTCCACAAAACCACACTGATCCATATCTATCAATGTTGGCATCACTTTTGCCATTCTTTTAGCCATTACAGACATAAACACTTTATAATCATGATTTAGTACTAAAATGGGCCTGTATGAAGCTGGAGCTGATGGATCTTTACCCTCTTTAAGTATTACACAAGCAAAAAAACACAAGCCATCCAAAGTATTAGCTAGTCGTAGTATGGGAGCTAGGGTCTGCCCAAACAATGGTACAGAAAGTATATAACATTGTGAAAAAAGTTATAAAGACTAAGCTAAATCCAAAGCTCAGAGGACATAGAAAACAGAAACTCCGTAAAAAGATTTTTGTCAGAATCAACTCCTTCTGCTCGTAAGATTGCATATTTACTATTAAAGGTCTAGATTGTTTTCTCATAGCCATACACACGGTGCCCTTTCAATTAATTCCTGTTGTGGAATACCAGTCCAGTTGCTTATTTGTGCTCTTTTAGGTACAGGATAAAATCTTAGGTTTCTCCTACATGCTCTGTCCTCTTATTCTATTATTTTTTGAAACATCTCTTCTTGTGCAGTTTCATATTCAGCCAGCCTTTTCTTCATTTCGACCTCTGAGTTTTGTAGGTTTGTCATGTTATCTGAGTATCTCTTTAAAACTTTTTCCAGTTTTTCCAGCCTTTTATTGTTTGAGTTGATATACTCCTTCAGTGTTTCATTTATTTTAGTTGGGTCTGTGTGCAGTTGCTTTATACTTTCCTCAAGGTTATTGGAAGTCATGTCTGGAGCTTGTACTGCTTTTTGCTGAGCAGCTGCAGTACTTTTTCCAGCCACTGTTTTTTTGTCTCCTTTTGTAGCTGATTTTCCTCATGTCTTCTGTATTTCTTTCTTCCTGGCACCCAGGCAGTGCACTTACTAGCCAGTTACTGAAATTTAGTCAGAAGTCCAGGTCCACTGGCTTTCTCTGCTAAGTTTCTACTTTCACACTGGAGAGCTACAATTAAGCTGTTACTCAATGTGCAGCATTCTTGGATGTCATGGACAGTTCTGATTTGTTCAGGAAGAGCAAAAGGTAAGTATTCATGAACACATGCAAAAAGCAAGACAATTAATGTTGCTATACTCTGTTCCCCAAGTCTCAACTTTGGAATAATGCTGCAGAAACAAAATGAGAGGCTTTCCTGATAAAGCAAATGCTATTGACTGAAAACTTAAAGACTGCTGAGAGAGAAGCAGTTGTGAACTGTTAAAAAAGAAACAATTCTAGTTATTTTACACTTTTACTACAATACAGTCATTATGATCAGAAAATGCAGCTGCCGACACCAGTCCTTCTTCAACATTCTACATTGCTGCAAAATTAAAGACTGCAAGAAATAACTGTTGTGCGTCTTTGTTTGATTTATATTAAGATGGGTTATAAATGCTGAACACTTTACCTGCCATGACCTAATCTTTACTGGGTCCCCCAGTGTTGCTACAAGTGCGGGTTCCTTGGTGTGAGGAACACTATATTGGTCTAACTTCTTTAACCATTCCTCTGACATTGCTGAGCGATATTCTCCCTGCAAAGCACAACAACATTTATAGGTTAAACTTGCCAAAAACATATATTTCAATAAATAAAAAGGAGTATTTATAACAGATACTAACAAATTATTCTAGGCTGTCCTACTGGAATAACTGCAGACATAAATAAGGAAAATACACATTTCATTGTCAGAAAATTCTTCATCGGTGCTGCCCCACAAAAGTTTTCAGAGAACACAGCCTACAGTTTTGTCTTTCTTCCTTTAACAAGTGCTGTGCTATGCTTAGCTTCACCCCATCTCTTTTGAATTTGTCCAGGTGATACAGTGATACTTGTTAATAACGTCTGTCTCCATCTACTTCCAAATGTTTCTGAGCCTGGTTCCAGAAAACAACAATTTCAAGCATCATACTGACATACTCCATTAACAGCAATCAAATCAATCAGCTGTAGTACAAAAAATTGCAATACTAGACTCCATAATTAGACATACAGATGCTGCACTCAACGGACTCAACAAAAGCAGGAAGCAATGAGCTTTGTCTCAGGGACCAAGACTGCTGACATTACAAGGCCCTTAGGAGACTTAAACAAAACACATATGCTTACTTAAATCTATGTTTTGAACATACAAATAAGAGTGGTTATTACTCTGCTAACCACAATGAGATGATGGGATGTGTGGGCTGTCTGCAGTACTACTTTTACCTATACTTTGTTTCCTCCATCATTGGCCTGTCCTAAGCTGTTGTAAATTTCCCATTTCTCCCTGACTTCATTCCCACCTTCTATGGATGTGCATTCAGTTCTGCTTGAACGATACCCTCCCTCATTTTTGAAATGGGCAAATAGTGTTGGTGGAGATGGTGGTCCTAGATGGTTAGCAGGCGGAGTACTCAGTGGAGGTGTTTTGTGCCCCTGCATAAGTGCAGGAGTTAGAAGCAGGAAGGGGAATGAATGGCTTTGTCCAGGCTACCTACAGAAGATCTCATACTACTGACTGGTGTTTGTTGGAATTGCACTGATTTTTAAGGGGATATTTTATAGGGTAGAGAGTAATATTATGACCCCATAGAAACATAGACACTAAGGTCATTCTGAAGATTCTGAAGGATTCTCCAAAGATAACTGAAGTGACTCCCTTTTGATCCAGGCAACAGTGATTCTGCCTTCTTTTACAAACAGCTAAGGACAATAACCATAAAATTCCTCACTGAATGGAACTACTCGCACAAGACAGGGGTTGTTGATACTTCTCAACTTGAAACAACTTCAACTAACTGCCTAGATGATAGAGTGTAATACTCTTATACCAGGGACACTAAGCAGACTTAATTATTTTCTCTCTTGTTGTGGACTATATGCTCTCTTGGGGGCTGTTACAAGGTCTCACCCCTCCTCTGTTAGGAGAAGTGTTTATCCAAAATGCTTCTGATACCAAATTTTAAATGTTATTCCATCTCATTCTGTTACCCCTTATTTTCCTTTTGACATTTATGGTAACCTTAGATTTAAAAGGTATGTATCAAAATATTCCTACATCCAAATTTCAGAGGTTTCCAAAGATTTTCTGTGTCTGGATCACTTTATTAGTTTTTCTGCATTGCCTTTTGGTTTATCCTCTGCTATAACATTATTTACTAAGTATATATCTCCTGTGATAGCCTACTGTAGACTTTAAGTTATTGACATTTCTTCTTATTTAGATGGCCTGCCTTGCTTTGCAGAGCATTTTTTTCAAAGTGTCAGGAACCTCTCATTTGGATAAGAGATCTCCTACACAGACTGAGATTCCAGGAGACTATACAGATGTCTTGCCAGGCTAATTCTCACAAGATTATTTTCCTGGGATATCTCTATGACATCTCAGTTCAAAGAGCTTTTCTTTCATTGGAAAAAGTGGATCTGTTTGTAAATCTATTACTGAGCTTTTAAACTTTGACTTCTGTTGCTGCAAGAAAATTCCTCAGGACTCTGGGTCTCACTGCATCTGTGATGCTCATGATAACTTTTGCAAGACACAAAAGGCAAAAATCCATTGGTACCTGCAATATGTATGGTCCTTACATCAATACCTCTTGACATTTCATTTAACAGTTTGGGACATTATGAATGAAGAAATGTTATTTGCCAGAGTCACCATATTTTTTAAAATTCTATTTTCCTATTCTCCCACTGAGCTCCAGCATAGTCACTCACTACGGACACCTCAGAATTTACTTAGGGAACAGTGTCTATGGGGATAAAAGTGCGAGGTCTTTGGAACAGGAAAGACAGACCAAAATGCATAAAAATAAAAGAGATATAGGCACTTATAAATGTTCTCAACTGTTTCATTCATGTGTGTTCCCTGGGACCTTTTACATTTGTTTACAGACAACACCACAGTGAAGTGGCACACAGATTAGCAAGGAGTAACCAGTTCCTATACTCTCTGCAGACTAGCCATGGTAGCCTGTGAAACAGCTTTTTAGCACAATATCAGTCCACAGGCATCTTGCATACTGTCAGAGCAAACTGTTTGTCAGACAAGATGAGCAGGACCAGGACAAATCCCACCTAGTGCCAGATGTATCAGAGGGCCTTCCAAGAATTCATCCATCTATGGAGATCACCTCAAACAGATCTTTTGCCTCCACTCTCAACTACCAGTTGGCAAAAATCTGTGGCAGGTCTCCATCCTTGAAGATCTGGACAAGAATTTTCTTGTATGCTTTTCCACCCTTTCCAATAATATCAATGGTCATTATAAAGATTCAGAAAAACTCTCCGATAATCATTGCGGTGACTCCCTTCTGGTCCATGCAATAGTGGTTCTTCCTTATTTTGCACTGGCTTGAGCAATTACCCCAAGCTCCTCACAGACTGGATTTACTCACACAAAATGAGGGGCATTTGACACATCTCAAACAAAAAACTATAACTGACTGCCTGCATGACAGAACTGTAATACCTTTCAGACACCTTTGTATGAGGATATGCAGCAGGTATTAAAGGAAATAAGAAATCCTGCTACCAGAAAATCATATATTAATAAAAGGATAAGGATTTCTACTTGGTGCTAAGAAAAGAGCCAGCATCCATTCAGGGCTTGTGTTTCTCTGGTTCTGCATTATTTGTGGTCAGTTACTATCCAATGGTTTGTCTTTCCCCACAATCAAGATTTATTTGTCAACCATTTCAGAGTGTCTGCCCATAGATCCCGCTCTTTCAACACGGTCTAATATGACAATATTCTTGAAAGGGGTATTGCATTTGAAGTCTTCTAAGAAATCAGGTATCTCCTCCTTGGGATCTGCATTTTATGCTAGTATAACTAAATCTTGCTCCATTTGAACAAACTCAACAGGTTGTCTTGAGGTTCTTGACATGAAAAACAGTGTTACTAACTGCCTGACTTTCAGCAAGAAGAGTATTTGAATTGCAAGCTCTTATTGCCACAAACAAGAACAAATCCTTCAATGATGCCTTCAGTAGTATCTGAGTTTACCTTCAGTCAAGCTATCTATCTCCCTATCTTCCTTTCAGAACCTAATATGAGGGAGAAAGGATACTTATATCTTGACTGTCCACAGACAACTCAAGTACTATCTTGACAAAACATAATCTTGCAGAATCACTGATCTGTTGTTCTCTTCTTGAGAATTAAGAAAAAAAGACATCTGTGTCAGTTAATACAATTTCCAAATGGTTGTCTCAAAGTATTACCTTTTGTTGTACCCACCTCAACAAATCAATTCCAGGCAGGATCAAGACTCATTCTACCAGGTCTTGGTTTCATTTATGGATCTTTGGAAATGGTTTAATGGGAATCCATGGGCAGACATGCGGAATTGGCTGACAAATTTCTGATAAAAATTAAAAACGAAAATCCAAATGATAAAGAAGTAAACTGAAAATGCATTCCCATAGCGGAGAATCTTAAAAATGATCTGTGGTTTGCATGCATCTCTACTAAACTAAACTATCCATTCAATTTCATTCCAACTCTATGCTCTCATATTGGGAAGTAAATGGAGCTCTATATATATCTGTGTGTACACACACACACACACACACACACACACACACACATATATATATATATATATATATATATATATATATATATATATATATATAATACATGCATTTGATCAGCCGGTAGATGGCCAATCGGACAATGTTCGAATGCAGTGCAGCGAGTTCGCATAAATGCAAACAAATTAAGCGAATTCAAAATGTTCCCCCCTTTGTGATGCATGGCAGCGCTTGTTTAGGTGGTAAAGTGGTCGGAATTGTCAAATTCGGTGTTTTGTTCGACATTCCGACCGTTCGCCACAGGGAAATTTGATATTGCAGGTTGGTGTTATACCTGATCGACTAAAGTGTGTTCGCTCAAATGCATGTATTCCATATATATATATATATATCTATATATGGGTTTACTTGGTCGAAAACACATTTGGTCAAAACTGACTTCACTAAGCACACTTGACTGAAAGCTCACTTCGCTGAAAGCTCATTTGGTCAAAACTCATTTAGTTAAAAGTTATATATGGCTTTTACCCCAATGTAGTGCAATCCTGGAGATAAAATATAAAGTAAGGGGGGTGGTGGGGGGCATAGCCCCACACACAGTTTAAGTTTATATTGTCTTGTGGAAAGAGTTGTTCATTGCACTTGTCAATATACATGTCTATGGTTTAAAACATTTAGAAATAGGTGGGGGCTATGCCCCCCACCCACCCCCAATGTGGGGGGCTGTGCCCCCCCACACCCCCTTACTTTATATTCTAACTCCAGGATCGCACTACAGTGGAGAAAAGGCCATATATAACTTTTGACTAAATGAGTTTCGACCAAATGAGTTTTCAGTGAAGTGAGCTTTCAGTCAAGTGTGCGTAAAGTGAATTTCGACCAAATATATATGTGTATATATATATATATATATATATATATATATATATATATATATATATATATATATATATATATATAACTCACATTTCATATCTATATCTATATAAAACCCACACATGTATGTATATATGTCACACATACATAGGTGTGTGTGTGTGTGTGTGTGTGTGTGTGTGTGTGTGTGTGTGTGTGTGTATATATATATATATATATATATATATATATATATATATATATATATATAAAATAAGCAAAAAACACAACACTACACTGATAACATTTTAAAAAATGAGCGTATTGTGAAACCTCCACCATAACAGTCAGCAGAAAAACAAATTTCCCTCTGGAAATGAAGCTTCTTCAGTGCATGACAAACAGCAAGGATAGCATAGGATCTTTAAAATGGATGAAAGCCAGTAAAACAGCTCATATAAAATGGGCCAAATTATTAAATGATTCAAAAGTAAGGTACTCTTAGTCTCAAATCATAAAAATCAACAATATATTACGAAATCACTCAAAATTCTAACAAGCTAAAACTCAAATCCCTAGCAGTGACCTACTGCCAACCAAATATCTCAAACTAGCAGCCAATGCCTTCTCTTAACCGTCTCACTTCTGATCAACCAATCTATCACAGAACAATATATTTCCAAACTCTGAAAATCTTCTATATCACCCCCCTGCATAAAGGTGGAACATCAACAGACTTCACTAACTACAAGCCAATCGCTATATTATTTCCACTATCTAAATTTAGAAAATGCATGCACTCACAGCTCATGAAATACTACAGTCTCACACCAAAATCTACTAGATGAACTCTCATCCCTAAACCTAAACTACACAGCCCTCTCATGGTTTTGCAGCTATTTCTCTGTCCGACAGCAAGCAGTCAGGTAGCAAGGGATTTAATTCTAGGTCCACTCCTGTTTACTATCTTCACCAACAAACTTCACATTGCTACTAACCTTGTCACTATTGTTCAATATACAGACAATTCCACACTCATCTGTGCAGCCCCCTCCCTTCCACAACTCCAAGAAACAACCCAACAATCCTTCTCCGCCATCAAGTCTTGGCTCTCTAACTATCAACTCATTCTCAATCCCAATAAGATTAAATTAATGCTCTTTACCAACAACAAAAATGACAATCTTACATTCTCCTTTCTCATCTGTTCATCAAACACTAAAATTTAACCTGTCTCTCACACCAAAATGCTTGTAGTCACCATAGATAACAATTCGAGATTCCACAAATACTTAGATTTAGTAATTAAAAAGACCCATGCAAAACTCAGCTCCATCTACAGGATTAAACCATACCTCACCAACTCCACCAGACAAACAATTGCTAGGCTCCATCTACTATCTGCTCTACTTTATGCCTCATCTATCATCACCAACCTTAAGAAAACTGAACTAGCTAAGTTTGAAGCCTCCTATAATAAAACTGTCAGATTTGCTACAAATTCACCATACAGATTACACCACTGTGATGCCCTTTGCCAAGTAAACTGGCTTGAACTACCCAATCTTCTATCCTTCAATCAACTCAAGACTGCCCATTCCATAATATACCAATCTGACAAATGTCCAACACTACAAAATCTACTTGAACCCTACTCCATTACAAGATCCCTATGATCTTCCAACAAATTACTTTTAAAAGTCGCAAAATCCAACAACAGTTTCAGGGATTCTATTTTCTCAAACCACACAGCTAATAATAATCCATCTAAATGTAAACAACTTCTCAAAGTTCACTTAACTGAAAATTGTCTTTGCTCATGCTCAGTTCCAGGCTGATGGTACCATCCTCTCATTTCTAACTCTCAATTCACCAAATGCACTTTTCTTCTCTCTTTCGTTACCTCTGTTTCCATCTCCTTAACCCCTCCAAAACTGTCCCGATTTCTCTCAGCTAGCTTCTATTCTTTCACCTACTGTCCATTGTAAATATATGTGCACACTGATGTGTAACTGACATATTCTTATGTATATTGCATTTTGTAATTCTATATGTATAATTTGTTTACTCTGTAACTAATGTATAATCTATATGAAAATGTTATGATTGTTAAATAGTATTATGGAACTTTTCTCCATGGGCCTCCTCTGAAAACGGACTCCTAGTCCAGTCAGACCTTCCTGGTAAACAAATGTCAAATAAATAAATAATATATCTTAAGTGGTAATTTAATAAAGGTATTTAAAAACAAGATTTTGTTATTATAACTTTATTTTCATCTTTCTGCTATGCTATATGGGCTTTCTACAGGTCCAAGGGTATTAATTAAATGCATTTCCCTGTCATAGCATTCTGCAGGTTCCCGGGTACACATATCTACCCCTACCTGGGCAATCTTCTTCTTCAGGCCACTACATGAGGCAAGCTTCTGAAAGATCTCTGGTTCACCACAGACCTTTTTCTTTGCTTGAGATTCATCCTAAACTTGAAAACATCTGTCCTCCTACCTTCTCAGGATATGTTTTCCTAGACTATCATCTGAACATTCTCTCCATGATGGCATTTCTTCCTCAGGACAAGATGCAATTTCTAATGTCTTTTTACAGTCTCTCCTTCTCCTGGAATTGACTCCTGCAAAAGGGATATTCAGGGACCTGGGTACATGGTTTTGACCATACAAATGATACCTTTTCCAGACTCAGAATAAGGAAGGGGTTTCCTTAAAAGTTTTTATCCTAAATAAGGCAAAAGCTCTTGTTTGTGACCCTGCAATAAATGTTGCTGATTATAAAGTGTCTGTTAAGTTTTATGTATACTTTGTGCCTACAGTTTGTTTTCTAAGCAAGACAGACACAGTCTATATTTTGATGAAGCCATCTGTTTTAATGTATCACAAAATTTAATGTTAAACCAATGCATAAATGTTTTGAAACCTTTTCTTAAACATTAACCACCATTTTGATATAGAAGAATACACATTTAACAATGAGAAATGATCTGACCATAACTTGTTTATTTTGACTTGTCAAGTCAAAGTTGAAGTCCATAATACATTTAATTTTAAAAACCCTCTACAGTGTGTAAGCTTCATGTCATGAGAATAGCCAAAGGTGGCCCACACTGAACTATGGTCTGTAAAGCCAGGTCATGTGATTCCTTAATGTCTCTGAGTCTAAGCTGTAGGATGAAAAATAACATCTATACATGTATTTATTAAGATGTTATGATAAGTAGGTCTAATATTTCCTACTACAGTTAAATGTCCCAAAGATATTGGTTCTTGACAAAAATGGGCATCGCTACTTCATTTAATAAGTGAACTTTGCATATGACAGTTAAATACCAAAGATAATAGGAATGTTTATTAAAAATTAAAGACATAAAGCTTTGGAGAAAACATATAATTCTTTTAGATAGAAAGGATATAAACACATACAAAATGTCTTCCCATATTAAGTATTAGCATGTGTTTTTCACAGGTGAATAAAAAACAACATGTCTGCACATAATTACATGCCTAGCCAATAACCAGGCAGTGACCAAACGTGAGAATCAAACCATGTACTTTGTGTTGGTAAGGCAAACACCTTAACCATTATGGCAAACTCATTAGGACATATAATACAATACCTCAGACCAGGATGAATCCCATCCTTCAGCTCTACCAACTGTTTACATAATAAAACAAGTGTTCCTCATTTTGGAGCAACCCACTGAAATACCAGACTGTCTCATTACAATCGCTGGGGAGTTGTGATTCCCCCTACATTTAACAAACAAATTAAACAATAAGGAACAGATACTCACAAAGCCCATTCTAAAATTAAAAGTCTCCACACATCCCTCACTTATTGACATTGTAAAACAAAATATAACACTTAACTATTATTATTTAATCTGAATAATATACTAGCTCAATGTTTAGATTCTTGGGAAAGCAGAGTAGAATTTTGCACACCAGAAAACCTTATTTTGTTTACTAAACGCCGTTATCTATCTTCCCATAGCATGCCATCCACTATCCATTCCACCCTCCATAGAATTATCTCCTCTCAATTTACTCTCCTTGTCACTCTCAGTAAAGTTTATTAACATTGGCTTAAGTGGCAAATCAGACACCAAAGCACCAGCCAAAGATTGCTCTGCATCAGCTGGGTGAGCTGTAACTAAAGCAGATCACAGGAGTTAATTGAAAAGTATTAACTTCTTTGGGATTTGTGAAGGTCACTAGTTCAGAATCACTGCAATATCCAAATCAGCAATAACATGCATTTTATGGCTTTCTTGATTAGGTTCCATTGACAAAAGGTGCTGCTGCTCCTGCATATGTTTGATACTGACTACCACCACACTCTTACAAAAACTCTCATCTTTACGGATCACCAACTCTACAGTGTGATGGTTCCATACCTACCTCTAAAACAGAGCACAAGAAGTGAAATGGAAATATGATTTCTCCACTTTCTTACCTGTAACTACTGGTGTCCCACAAGGATCTATACTAGTCCACATACTTTTCAAAATATTCATCAATTACCTCTACACTGCTACAAAAAATGCTACCTTTGTTCAATACCTGATGACTTGTTCTGCTAAATCTTTCTCTGAACTCCAAGACCTTATGTTACAATTATATTGACATACTAAAAAATATACGTGTCAAGATGGATTTTTTAGTAAAATTATTTCATTCATTACAACTGACAAAATGGATTTCTGTATTTTAGACCAAAAACATTTACATTAAATTGTATAAGGCTGCAGGGTAGTTAAATTTATAGTGCAGCTTTGTTCTGAAACAAAGCAATGGCCTTGTTCTGTTTTTTTTTTTTTTTCTTTTTTTTATTATTTTTATGTTATAGTGAATACAGCTTTGTTTATATAATTGTGCAAATAAAGTCATTAAAAATGCAGAGCCTTGTCTTTCGGCTTTTCCCAGTTAGGGGTTGCCACAGCGGAACTCCGGTCCGCTAATGATTGGCAGTGGTTTTTACGGTGCCAAGCTGCCAGCCTGACGCCCAACCTTCAAAGAAGGCACACCCATTCATGCACGCACCTACCTGCATGTCTTTAGACGTCAGTCGACTGTGGGGAGGACATGCAGACTCCACACAAAAGGCATGTCCTCCCCACGATTAAAAATGCAGAAGAGCATGTGATAAATAAGCTAACCAACAGTCCTTAAATAATAATGGCATATTTCTACTGTCAATCTAAAATGTATGATGACTGAAAAAATGTTCCAAAAATCTTGGTACATGGTTTAGATTTGTAGTTCTGACATGTCAAGTTTGTCTAAGCTTATTATTAGTATAACTTAGATGTGCTACTATATATTCAAAAAAGCAAATGTTTTTACATAATGATTTCAGTGTCTTAGTGGTTTTATACTAATGGCAGACAAGGAAAACAATTACACTTCTTAACATTTGGTGAGCTTGCCAGGAGCTCAGTGGATGCAATAGCAAAGCATTCCTTTGTTAAAGGACTGACAGGCTGACCAACAAAAATTAGCAGGTGCACCTCCAAAAACCAGTAATAAAAAAAAATAAACAAGACCCCAACTCTTCAAACTAGCCAAAATGGGGTCCAGATCCAGGAAATCATAATTTCACCCAAGATCTAGTCCCCATGTCTATGATAGACCAAGGCAGACAGTAATGACCAAACTAACATACCCCCACATAACCTCTAGAAATTTCATTACATACCCCTTCCTAATAAATGTCCATTATACATAGGGACACAAATGGGTTGGATTGCCTGGTAGGTAGGCTTATAAATGTCTTGGTGGTCATTAGCCTTGTATATACCTATGAACCTATGAACAAACAAACCCTAAAGCATCTTCATTAAATTATAATGAAGGAAGTCTAAGGCAGCAATGTCAACTCAAAAAAGGATGCAGCTTAAAAAAAACTGCAGTACAATCACCAAATTCAGTATTTCATTATTAAATGCACGAACTGTAAAAAGTTCTTAAAAAATCTCTTTAAGGTAAAATATCAATAAATTAAAGATCTATGGTCCTAAAGAGCATTAATAATACAGTAAATAGTAAAATAATATTTACCAAGCAGTAAAACAAAGATACACAATGTAATATTAAACTATAATGCAGACAAAGACTAATAAGGTACAGAGAGACTGATAAATGGAAATTCTCAGGATACTCAATAGACAAAAGTTATGCCATCACAATCTATATTGTCTGTTTGTGCCCTCCCTCAAAGTATGGGTCTTTGGATCCCAGTTGGATCTAACTTCGGCCAGTTTCAAATTTTGGATCCAGTGCTCAGGCTCCTCCCCTTTACCAATAATTCCCCCTTGTAGACCTAACTACTTCAGATCAAGTTTGCCTACAAGAAAAAAAAAGGCAAGTATACAGTGTCTAAGATAGAAGTTAAAAAAAAAACAGTTGATAAACATAGTCTTGATAAGAAACCTGTGGTAACCAGCACTAAGTCAGCCATAGCAATCCAGGAGTTAAAAGGCTGAATACCCTCAAAAATATAGAAGGGGAGTAGGGTAGGAAGTTGAGGAATTATAGAAACAGACAACAAAAATCTATCATTATAGTGAGTACATAACTTCCATATCTGATGTTTTCTTTTCTGTCTTTCTACAACCTATGGGACAGAGTCCCCAGCTACTATAACACCTAGGTCGTCTTGTGGAATGATATTCTGGAATACAGCTGAATCAGAACAGACTCTTTATCTGAACTGTATGCCCTGTTTGTAATGGGAAATACAGGTATGAACCCTGGACCAGGTGGCAGATGCACGGATGTCATCAAGAGAAACACTGGAAATGAAAACTGTCAATGAAGCTACAGATCTAGCAGAATGGGCTTTTGGAGATGTAGGCAGTGATAAACCCCTTGCTTTCTAAACAGAGGATATACATTCAGAGAGCCAATGGGAAAGAGTGACTTTGGATACCCCCTTTCCCATCCTGACAGGGGACTAAGACACAAGCAACTGATTAGTTTTCTTGAAGGCTTTTGTCCTGATCATATCAGATGGTAAACATCCAGTAAGTGCAATGTGTATTCATATTTGTTTGAAAAATTTGGGAAAAACACAGGAATATTTATGGACTGGTTAATAGAAGATTCAGAAGCCACCTCTGGAAGAAATGAAGGGCTGATTTTTAAGCAGACTCTGAGTATGTGAAAGAAAAGGGTTGATTTTTAAGCAGACTCGGAGTATGTGAAAGAAAACATGTAGGGAGGTTTGCAAACAAAGCATGGAACTCCAAAACTGTAGAAGTAAAAGAAACTAAGCACAGAGTTTTCCATGGTAAAAATTGTAAATGAACTTTAGTGGCAGGTTCAGAGGGCTAGTAAAGGCTTGCAGTAAAATTGTAATGACCCAGGGATGAACTGGGTCTCTGTGTGGGATGCAATAGAAAAGTTCCTCTAAGAAAAGCTATAGATAGTCTTAAGGATGCAATGGGTATGTGATTCTCTCCAATGTGAAAGGAAGATATGACTGCTAATTGCAACTTGATAGTGTAATAGCTGGTTCCCTTCTGAAAACAATGGGCAAGAAATTCTAAGATCACAGGAAAAAGAGCCCATAAAGGATCAAGATTGTGCTCAGCTGCCCATATGGAGAACTTTTTCATTTGCTTTTGCAAATCTTATGTGTAGGAATTTTCTGGAAGGAAGTCACAATATGACGCTAGGAGGATGAAAACCTGGACTTTCTATCCATCATTAGAAATGGAGAAACCAAGGGGTTAGCTTTAAAGATTGAGCATCCAAGTAAGATGACCCAGACAGGTGAGAGAGTAGATCTGCAGACATGCCCAAAACCATGGAGAGTGTACTAGATGAGAACAGAAGAAGGGAATCTGTACTTGTTGAGGCCAGAACGGGGCTATGTGAATGACCATGATCTTCTTTGCCAATGCTTTCTGTAAAATTGTTGGAATCAAAGAAATGGAAGGGAAGGCATAAAGGAGTCCTAGGGGCTAATTGTAGGTCAAAGCATCCCTCAGTAGCTCCCCCTGCTGGGAGATCAGAGTGAAGAACTTGCTGCACTTGCTGCACTGGTGTTGTATGGAGATGCAAAGAGATCTCAGCAAGATCGGCCCCAGTGGCTCAATATCTTGCAGAATGACTACTGAACTGAGAAACCAACCACTCATAAGGAAGAAGGATAGACCTACTCAACCTGTTCAGTAACACACTGGACTTCCACAGAATCTGCATTGCTCTTAGAAAATGGTGAAAATATATCACCTGTTGCTACAAACTTCTGGCCTCTTGACACAGCAAAACAGATCTGGTTCCTCCCTGTTTGTTGATGTACCAGACTGCCATGTTGTCTGTCTCAATAAATGTCACATCTGAGGGGAGAGAGTCCTGAAAGGCCTACAACATTAGGAAAACCACTCTCATCTCCAGGACACTGATGTGTGCACTGACCTCTGATTGTGACTTTGTGCCTTTGGACTGTCTTTCTCAGGTAATGTCCTACCCCAAGTGAGAATCATCAGTGGTTACTGTGGCTTGATGAGAAGGAAGATAAAAGGGACATCCTTGTGAAACATGTGGAGATTCCAACCACCACTGGATATGTGTTTTGCAAATCTTTATTAAAGATACTGGGAAAGACATGGGTTGCTGTCTGATTGACCACTGGAATGCATGAGTCTTTTGTAGAACTCACATGTATTACCTGGCCAGGAGAACCAAGGAGATCAAATATGCCAAGAAGCCTAGGGGACAGAGAATTGTTTTTGCTAGTGGCTTCTGACAGGACAAGACAGCCAGTTCTTATTGATGACTGGATGTAATCCTTGTTTAGGGAAATTTTGCAATTTGGAGCTTTGTGTCCAACTATTCTCCTACGAACTATAAAGATTTAAATGAGTGAAGTGTGGATTTTGTTACATTTACCATAATACCTAAAACTTGAACACAAATGGAGGAAGGAGTCCCTAGGTTGGATGCAAAGACCCCCGGTAGGGGTGGTGATGAGACAGCCATCCAAATGAAGGAACACACAGAACCCCTGCAGTCAAAGGTAAGCTGCTACTACTGACACATTTGGTGAACACCTGGGGGGCTGTGGTGAGGCTGAAGACCAGATCTCTGAACTAAAAATGACTGGATCCCAGACAAAAGGGAAGATACTTTCTCAAGTGTCTGTCCATCTTTATGTGGTAGTATGCATCCTGAGGATCTATCAAGTGCATCCAATCATTCTCCCTCAGCAGATGAAGAATAGACTGCACCGTGACCATCCAAAATTTCATTTTTCTGTCAAATTTGTTAAATTAACTTAGGTTCAGAAATGGCCTTAGGTATTCATTTGTCTTTGGTACTAAGCACATTTTAGATCCTCTTTGGTCTGGTGGAACCTCCTGGATGACTTGATTGTTTAGAAGCATCTTTATTTCTGAAGTGGCTGTTTCCCTTTCAGAGTGTGGTACATCATGTAGTCTTTTTGGGGTTAAAGGGAGAGAGTGGAAAGATATGAAGTAGTTTCTGGTTATGATCCTCTGCACCCATTTGTCTTGAGTGATGGATGTCCAGGTTGCTGGATCAAAGATAAGTGCTCCCAGTCTGCTTACAGAGTGCAGCAGTTGGGCAACTATTCAGAAGTGCTGAAAAGGCTTCTCAGAGAAAAGACCTCTGAAGATTCTGCAGACAACTTTTGCCCTAGAGTGACGTCCATTATAAGAGTTCCACCTTTGGCCAAGGGGAGCTGTGTTTCCAGAAGAATCTGGAGAAAATGCTGAGATTTGTGGAACCATATTTACTTTTCTCCTTTTAGGTTCCTGGAAAAGGTCCTTTCAGGAGTGGAAAATTTGATCCCTACAGCAGAAAGGGATTTACCTACTTTTTCACTTCTAGATATTGTGTCTTTCAATTTAGGGCCAAAGAGTGTTGATCTGTCATAAGGGTCATTCACAAAGGATGTATTAAAATGTTCCACAAAGTCACAGAGCCTCCTCCAAGCATGTCTTCTGATGAATATGTCCACACCTGCTACTCTAGATGCATCCTCAGTGGCACTGGAGATAAGGTGCATAGAGACACTGGACAAGGACTGGAGTGTAGCTAGCTTTGCATCAATGGACTTACTTTGATCTGCAGGCAAGGTCCCCGGGGAAGATTTGGAGATCTCCTTGGTCAAATCCCTCTGAAAGCATGTAACATGTGCCAAATAATTCAACACCTTCACCATGAAAGAAGATGAAGCATAGACTAATTTCCCAAATCTGTCCAATGAGTGAGACTCCCTGTCCAGTGGATGGACAGAAGAACCTTCTCCTGCTGGTTCCTTTTTGGTAGCTGTCACCACTACCATGGAATCCATGGACCCTTCTTCCAATGGAGAGAATCCTTAGGAGCAATGATGAATGTATCTGCTTTCTAAGTTCTACCATGTCATCCACAGTTGGAACTATCCAAAACATAGATGGGCAAGAAAAAAAAACTGACTTCTGGAGAAAATGTTTGGGAGGACCAGCCCTCTTTCTTTTTAAGTAATTCAAGAATTTCTCTGAATGAAACGTCCTCGGGGGGGGCTCTGGGCGAACCTTCTCCTTTGTCAAAGTTAGTATCAGTGGTGACAGACTCTTGAGGAGAATCCAGATGCCTTCATTTGCACGTATGCTTCTTGTGTACCTCTTCAGTTGGATGCTCTGTGGAGGACTCAGAACCTGAGGTGGTCTCTTCTAGAGGAGCCAGCTCAAGACTTCCTGTTACAAGCTGTCTCAGCAGGACAACTCCGTCACATATCGCCTACTCAGAGGTGATTTCTGCCTAACATACAAAGCTATGTCAAACCCAGAGCTGTTGGACATGCTCCACTTAAAGAAATCCCAATCCCTCCGTGCTACATGCTCTAGGGACCTAAACCTTGTCACCACAATAAACAGAACATGCTGGAGGGATAGATTCCTGTCCCAGAGACTTCCCATACTCTGGAACAGACTACCTATCTATGTCAAACAGAGCTCATTAGCACTCTTCAAGAAAAATCTTGATGATTGGATGGGAAATAGGAAATTCACCTCAGGGATCACTTCTGTGGCTCTGCTCAACAGGGGCACAGGAAAATAATTTTCTTGGGTGACGAAAGCCAGAGTACCTTTTTGGCTAGGCTTATATAGGCCCTAGGGCTAATAGCCTATTACCTACCTATGAACCTAAGAACCTATGACAAAAGAGTAGCTCCTGGACCTTGGAAAACCCTTTGAGGGAGAGGGACAGATCTGAGCTTGAGGAGTAGTTTTCACTCTGAGGACACAGAATACTCCCTCAAAAGCTGAGCTTGATACAGATACAGAGAGTTTAGCCTTAGATACCAAATCCGCTGATGAAGGCACAGCTTGGATCCTATGCTGACAATGGAGCTGAACTGCCTAATGTTGAGGTTCTGAGAAGAAGAGGAAACAATTCCAAAGGCCTTAGTTCTGACTTTACCCTGTTGGAGTCATTTTCATAAGAGGCATTTTCGTAAGAGGATCTACAAACATAATTATGATATTTTTTGGAATAATGGAGATTATCCATTATCTACATTGAGGAATTTGAACCTGAACCTTCCTAAGCAACAGTCCCTCTAAGAGGAAATATAAAACAAAAGAAAGTATGTGTTCCTAATACAATTGACTGTTCCAAGTCTAGACCTGTTTAGGTACTATAATTTTAATTTTTCACTTTTATGTATACTCCCTAGCTAGGTCAACCAGCAGCATAAGCCCTTCCTTAGCTTATTGCTTGCCCTCTCCTGTGTTCTTAACATTACTCCTATCCCACATTGTACTTCCCAAGCCCTGCTGTCCTCCACAAGAAGCTACTCTTTAATATCTAACACTGCCAACTAGGTGGCACCTATCTCCCTGTCTCACGCTACTGACTCAAAACAGTTCCCTTAGACTTACAGTTTCTATATACTTACTTGAACTGCAGCCCCTACTTCTCTTTCTTTCCATCTACCTGTTCTCTAATTCTCCTAATTTTCTTTTTTTTTCCCCTGCCCACTATCCTTACTTCTTAGGCCTTTACCTTCACCTATCCACAAACTTACCTTTCCTAGTCAGCCCTCCACTGATAGTTTTTCTTTGGGCTCTCTCCTTCAGTGGCTCTACCCACTCCGTTCGCCCTACAGGCTCACTCCGCTCCCCTACCTTACCCCCAAATCTCACCCACCCCTACTGCAACTAACTTTATAGACACCTGAATCTCCTCCCCATTTCTCCCCAACCTATCCCAATTCCTTGCCCCTCCCCCTCCCTGCAACATATTAATTACTTACCCTGCCCCTCCCAGCTGCAATTTAATTAAGTACCCCTCCCCCTTTATCCCTCACCTAACGACACTCTCACATATACTCCTCTTCCATACTGCCTCATATTCTACCTTCTCCTCTCTGCCTCCTCTCACAAAATCTTTTCTATTTTTATTCAACCATGTCCTGTTCAACTCAAATCACCTCCATTACACATATTCTCTTCTTAAAAGCTCTCTTTATTTCAACCTCTTACTCCTCTTCCAAAATATCCATCTCTTTCTCCTCCCCCACCTCCTCCACTCTCTCCCTTCCCCACCCTCTTCCTTTCCACTTTTATTTAATATCCCCCTCTACTTCAACCTAATCCATTTCATTACTTCAAATTAAAACTCCAAACAATTACTTTAAAACCTCTCTATCAAATCAAAACTGTATCTCCATCCTACCACAAGTTACAATCCAAAGGTTGTTCTTATCTCCCCCTTTTCATGGCTTGCTCTATCAGGGGACATCCACCCTAACCCTGGGCCCACATCCAGTAACATTCTTTCTTCTACACCCTCCTCTACTAGAAACAACCATAAATACCTTAAGTTCATTACCATTAATACCCAGAGTATAAATAACAAAATAACAAACATCCATGCATGGCTAAATCACACTGTACCTGACATAGTAGCAGTTACAGAAACATGGCTAAAACCACACATTACTAACTCTGAAATTATCCCTCCTGGCTTCCAAGCTCTTCGATTCGACCACCAAAACAAAAAAGGAGGTGGTGTAGCATTAATCTACAACTGCCTGCTAAATCTCTGCCCTTATCAAAATCCCATCCCTCAGTTTAATAATGCTGAACTAATCATATGAATCCTCAAAATGAACAACTTTAAAAGTAGCTGCATTATAGCTATCTATATTCCCCCTGGAGACAACACTTCCACCCTAGAGAGTATTCTCCTATGGGCCTCAAACAATATCAAATTAGAGACTTACATACTGGGAGATGTCAACATCGACTGGAATAAACTTGACAACAATTCTCCTACTCTTTCTATCAATCTTTACAATTTTACTCAACTCATAAAGGACATTACCAGACCTAACAAAAATCATCCCCCAGGGTCCATCCTGGACTGGATCTTAGTCAGCCATCCAAACAAGATCTCTGACTGTGGTATACTTCCTCACTCTATAAGTGATCATCTTCCAGCCTTTACTCACCGAGCTACCCAACACCTCCCTCACCAGCACCAATATGTCCACACTCGTAACCTCTCCAATTTCAACCCCTCTATATTCTCTGAAACCCTTAAACTAACAAATTGGGATATCTTAAAAACTATTCCTCTAGATGAAGCCTTAGATGTCTTCAATAATACCTTCCTGAAAATCCTAAACTCCCAAGCCCCACCTAGAACAAAACGAATAAAAAATAACTCTGCCCCTTGGCTAACTAAGGACACAAAACACCAGAACTAAGAGCAAAATCCAACCAAGAATCAAAACCACTTGGCACAACTAAGGACACAAAAACTCTCATGCTACAAAGGGACAAAACTTGGAAACTCTTTAACAAAACCAAACACCCTGCTACACTACTCCAATTCAAGCAACTCCGCAACCTAACTAAAAAACTTGTTACTAAAGATAAAACATCTTACTATACCAAACTACAGTCTACCCTCTCAAACAATCCCAAAAAATTCTGGGATTCCATCAACTCCCTTTTACACCCCGGTTCTAAACTCAATCCCTGTCCCGACAGCAATAAGTCTGACACTGAAATTGCAACCCTTTTTAACTCCTTCTTTACCAACTCTATAGCTGAACTTACTAAAACCTTCACCAAATCCATCCCCTCTGTTACCCCTAAACCCACTTCCTCCTCCACTTCCCACTCCATCTCCCCCAAACCCCCTCCCTCTTTTCACCTAAAACCACTGTCAACCACCTGTATCAAAAAATTCCTCACTAAACTCAAACCATGCTCCAGTGCCCAAGACAAGATCCCTCCACTCTTTCTTAAGCTTGCTGCCGATGGTATTGCCATACCTATTAGCATTCTCATCAACAGATCCATCCAGGAATCTTATGTTCCCAAACTATGGAGAGCTGCATATATCCTGCCCCTTCACAAAGGAGGCAAAAATAATAGCATTTCTAACTTCTGCCCAATAGCCATTCTTTCCCCAATTTCAAAAATCCTTGAAAAATGTATCCACCTGCAACTCATGCCCCATCTCCTCAATAACCAACTCCTCACCCCTACTCAACATGGATTCCGCCCTGGCCACAGTACCATTACTGCTCTCCTCTCTTTCTTAGACATTGTTAACCATGCCTGTGACTCTGAAAATCTTGTCTTCACTGTCCTTCTCGACCTCTCTAAAGCATTTGACACTGTATCCCACTCACTCCTTCCTAACCATCTTTCAAACTGCAATCTCTCCCTAGATTCCCTTTCTTGGTTCAAAAGCTATCTCTCAGATAGATCCCAAGCTGTAAAATGGCAAACAGGTACCTCTACCTTCCTTCCTACCCCTACCGAAGTTCTTCAGGGATCTATTCTTGGTCCCATGCTCTTCAATATATTTATCAATGACTTTCACTCTGCAATTCCTCACTCTCAAATAGTGCAATATGCATGCGACTCTACTCTAGTCTGCTCAGCCCCTACTCTTCCCGAACTCCAGGCCAAAACACAATTAGCCTTCACAACCACTGAGAATTGGATGCTTCAAAACCATCTCTCCCTATATGCCAACAAATCCCATATCATTATTTTCTCCCCCTCTAAAGCTCTCCCACTCGATAAGCTCTCTTTCAAGATCACCAGCCTCTCTCACTCCTCAATAGAAGTTGTTTCTAGTGCCAAACTTCTGGGTGTTACCTTTGATGAACAACTGAAATTTAATAATCATATTCAACTAAACATAAAAAAAACACATCAGAAGCTCGGCATGCTTTATAGAAATGCCCCCTTTCTTTCATTAGCCACTAGACAAACCCTCGCCTCCACCTTCCTTCTACGTTCTCTATTGTATGGTGCTCCCCTTCTAACCAACCTCTCATCTTCTATCTCCTCAAACTAGAAAGTTGCTACAACAAAATTGCTAAATTTGCTACTATCTCAAAGCATTCGTCTCACCATTGCATCTCCCTTCATTCTCTTCAATGGCTTGAACTTACTAGTCATCTTCACTACCTCCAACTTACTACAGCACACAAACTCATTTTTAAACCCTCTGTGTGCCCTGCACTTTCTAACATCTTGCCTTTCTACACTACTCTCAGACCTCTAAGATCAGCCCACCAAAATCTTCTCACAGTGCAAAAACCTAAACGTCCCCCTGGCCACCTTCTGTTTTCTTATACTATAGAAAAGAAATGGAACCTGCTCCCTCCCCTGCTAAGATCCACTACAAATCCTGAAAATTTTAAATCTCTACTCCATAATCACCTCTCACTTAACTGGAAATGTAATTGTATACTTCCTACCTAAATCCTTTCACTTCCCCTTGTAATTACCTCCCTCCTTCCCCTCTTTCTTCTAACTCTCTTTATCCCCCACCTTCTACTTTCTTCATCTCCGCCCCACTGTAAACTCTATGTAAATTCTCTTATATCCTCACTTCCCTCTGACTACATGCCTCTTCTTGCAACTGTAACTTTCACTATTTACATAAAATGTATCATTCATCTGAAACTTAAAATGAAACTATATATTTTGTTTTCTGTGCTATTAATACAATCTGTATAAAAATTTGTATTTTCCTATTTGTAAATTGTTTAAAGGTGCAATTTCATTGTAATATGTAGCTTAAAGTGTGTAATATGTTTATGATCGGAGCTTTTTTCCCTGGGCCTCCACTGAAAATGGGCCGGTTATCAAACTGGAAATAAAATAAATAAATAAAATAATACAAACAGCTCCCTTTCCAAACACAATTTTACAAAATTTTAATTTGGTATCCTAGAAGTGATATCACACAATGAAAGGGAAGGTCACTGGGAAGTTTTTCTTGAATATAAAGAACGAATATGGCAATTGAATCTCAATGCCTGAAACTTTCCTGGATTAAATCAACAGATTTCAATAGTACCAGCTCTTAAGATCAAAGCAGGAAGACTATAGTCTGTTTTTTATTAATTCATTGATAGAATATGTTTTTATTAATTGATGAGTTTTTAAATATTTTGATGTCATATATAGTATTTATTTATTAAATGTATTTTTTGTAATAATGTCTGTAGGTTGGACAAGATGAATTAATATGGTTATAGATATACCATTGTAGATAATTAACTTATTCTCAGGACAATTTATGTGAATAGTTTAGTTGATTTTTAATCATAGGATCATAGGAATTTACTACCCTATTGACTCAGAGGTCATTTCAAGCCTAGCCGATTCATCCTACTGTAATACCATAGATATTCTAGTCAACACCCAAGACTGCATTTAGTAATGACTGCCCATGCTCAGAAGGGTTGTGGGCACTATCCCTGGTAAGAATTTATGGTGCCCCATACACTCGTCCAGATTCCTCTTGAACAGTGTCAAAGAGGTGCTCTGCTTCACATGAACTGGATGTTCTAGAACACATGACTTAATCAACTTTATATAAACTCATGTCTAAGGTCATTTTAGGTTCTGATGATTTTTTTGAAATTTATTATTAAAGTCTCACAGTTCAAGATTTATACTGACTTTGAGTGTTTAGTGGATGACTTTTGATATATTCAGAGATTCTGTTAGTTGCCTGAGATTGTTTCACTACATGGGCTATTGGTTTTACTAGAATCAACAAACTCATCAGCATCAAGGAAGAACAAAACCTAGGCTCCCATGCAGACCTGACTCAGGTGAGGGTCAGATCTAAGGGCTCTGATTCAAAAGGGCAGATCAGAGAAGGAGCAACAACTGGATGGGAGAGCACCTCAGTTGGATCCGGATCCAAAGAAATATCATCATCTTTTCCACTCCTCCTTTTTTACAGCTCCTGGAATATCTGGCAGACCAAAAGGATGGCACAGCAGAAGGGTCCTAGAATGATGGTACAGCTCTTCCTATGGTACAGGTGAATGGAAAACATCTGTGGTGTGTTGGATATGATGAGTGTCAGATCCGAGAAAAGCAATGGCTCTCAAGATTTTGCAGTTTTGGAAAGAAGAAGAGGCTGTACAGTCTAGATACCTTTTTCTCAAGGTTTTAGATCTCTTTTTTCTTCTTTCTCTTATTCTTTATACCTTTCTTTTTCTTTGGTTCTCTTCTTAAAATTTTCATCTGGTTTCTTTAAAGGAGAAGAAGAACAAGATTTCACAGAAGGTGAAGACGGACTTTTCACTGTAGGGGCTGGGAGAAGCCATTTCAAAATTAGTTTATCTGGGCATTCCATGATGGCCCATTGGTTGAAAGCTTCACAAATACAGCAAGATGTGTCTAAATGTGAGGGTTCTAGACAAAAGGCACATTTGTCATGTGTATCAGAATTGAGTAATTTGTGGGCACAGGCCACACTCTTCTTAAACCCTGATAGTTTGTTTGCACCCGACGAGTCTCTCCCCCATCTGGGACTACGCTAACTAGAAATACTCCACCTGTAAAAATGTGACCCGGTTACAGGAAAGTGTACACAAGTTCATCTGTTCCTTAAGTTTTTAACTCTGTGACTAAGTAAAACCTCAGAAGTGGCGGACACACTAGCATGTATGTAATCACTAGGCATCATCCTATCTCCCACTAGAACATAGACATCTCCTCTTGTTTCTACAAAGTGTTTAAAGCAGCGAAAAATGCTCAACCTAATGACACAATAGCAGGGACACAATTGCTTCGTATCCCCCAATCTTCCACTACTAAAAAGACATTTGATCCCTTCTTCTTTCTGCCAAAAACAAAAAACAGAGAAAAACACTTACCAAAATAATCTGCGATCCCATACATTATTTCTAGGTTGTTTTCTGCAAAACAAACTTGAAAGGATAAATTATAGTATTTTTTTTTCTGGCTGCTATAAACTGTATTGCAGTTATCTGGGATTTTTGGTACTGACCTGTTGTCCTTTATTTTCACTGATAGTTTTATGCAACTTGGCTCTGTTTGGTGTTTGCTGGCCAGGTTCTTTACTTATTTTATGGCATTAATCTCCCAGAAGGTGTATGGCTCAAACTACTGCCCCTCCCCTATCCAATGTCTGATCCAAATGTATTTAACTCTATGGCTTGGAAGGCACCATTTTTAAGCTCTTACTTCCTTATTGTATCCCACGTGCAGTGTGCTTGTCACATAAGTGTCCACATTGATTTACATGTATTTGTTCGCTTTTTATGAATTCTGATATTGCATCAACTAATTATGGCATATTTATAAGCTAACTTAAAAGTTTTAAGTTATAAAAGTCTGCCATTTGTGGTCGAATGACCAATACATTTGATTGTTCTCGTTATGGAGTCAGTACTTGCATGTTTGCTTTTGTAACAGGTTCTGTACCTATACTAACTTAATACAGAAAATTTACCAACTAAACCACTAGTTTATTAAAGATATAAATGTTGATTTTTTTACAGTGACTGCTATGATAAATGCTTGATATTCTGATGAAATAAGGAATTTGATTCTGATAGCTAAACATGTACATCTACTAGTTGTGCCCTAGCATTGCTACATATTTAGTTAAGGGCTTGGTTCTGACATACTACTGCATACCTATTTAAGAGCTTGATTCTGGCAAAGTATTGTAGTCTTACACGGGAATGATACGGACTCCGTGATACACTATGTCTATTACTTGTCATTATATGGCGTTTTTATATCTACTGCTTTTCAATAAGTGCAGTATTTATATTTTTAGCTCATTCTACCCACTTCACATGCCCAGAACATACAATACCCAAAACTATCTTGATATCACCTACCATCTACAACATTACATACATTAACCAAGCCTCGTATACAATTCCCACACAGCAATCTTTCCCACACATTTTCTTAAAATATGATAAATTTATAGCAAACTTTCTACATCTGATTACACACATAGCATCCCAACTCATTCTTAGTGGAGATATCTACCCTAACCCTGGCCCCAGAACTAATAAAGTCCACCCCACTTCCCTACCAGTCACTCAGCCCCACAGTTTTCTAAACCTCCCCAGAAAAGGCATGGACCAACTATTACTAAATATCAACATCAGAAGTATTCTTAATAAATTTCAAGAATTATATGCAACATTCTCTCTTTACTCCCCCGACATTGCCCTAATAACTGAAACATGGCTAAACCCTGACATCAGCAATAACAAAATTATACCACCGGGATACAATGTTCTTAGATTACACAAAACAAAAGAGGGGGCAGCATACCCTTTCTATTCAAAAATAGCGTTATTCCATAACCCATAAATTGTCACCCCTGACTTCAATAATGCAGAAATAATGTTTACTAAACTTACAATAGACTCTAAAAAACACTTAAATATAGTTGGTGTCTACATCCTTCCTGGTAACAATGTCCCCACTGTTGAACACATCCTACAATGGACATAAAAAACCCCTTCCACAGGAAATTATTTCAACATCGATTGGTACACCTGTGACTCTCAGAATCCAACTAATCTCATAAATCTCCACAGCTTCACCCAATTAATTTATTCTCCCACTAGGGTTGACTATAAGTCAAAAAGGCAACCCATCTTGGACTGGATCCTAACTAACAAACCCATCCCCTCTCTACAAACAGGTTGTCTACCAGATACCCTTAGCAACCACCTCTCTACCTACCTTCTTAGACACCATGTAAATCCACTGAAACATAACACCTACCACCAAATTCGTAATAAAAGAAACTTTAGCCCCAACAAATTAATTTCTACCCTTAAATGTTGCAATTGGTCACCACTCAAATATCTCATTCTATAGGAAGCCATAGATTATTTTAATTCCATATTCTTTAGGATCTCAGGCAAACTAGATTCTCCTAGGACAATAAAAAAGAAAATCCAATTTTGCACCATGGTTAATCAAAGAGATAAGATCACTATTAAAAATATGAGATAAAGATAATGCTTGGAAAACTGGTGCACTAACAAAACTACAGCAAATAAAGAGGCAAATCAGACACGACAAAATAAATTATTATGGTGATATCCAATCAAAACCTCAGAATTAACCTCAAAAATTCTGGTCAACAATAAAAAAAAATCTTGCAACCATGACTAGTCAGTACACCCACTCCAACAGCCACCAATAGTAAAGACAGTACAGCAAAGCAATTTAATAAATATTTCATAGAACCTATCTATCTAAATAACAACTGCTCTACTACTCTATACAACAAGAAGTCAGGACAACAATACCTTTTCCTTCTAACCTGTCCCTGCAGAAACTATAAAAAAAATTTAAAAAAGCTTAAGCCAATAACCCTTGCAGCTGATCATTTACCCACTGACTATCTTAAAATTTCAGCTGAAGCCATTTCCTATCCAGTATCCATCCTCATCAACCAGAACATAAAATGCCAACCATCTGGAAATTATGGCATATTATCCCATTGCATAAAGGGCGAAACTCAACAGAGCTGTCCATCCTATAGCAATCTTATTACCATTATCTAAAATTTGAGAGAGACGCATTCATTCTCAATTACTAAACTGTCTCTTAACTAACACTCTTCTATCTGATACTCAGCATGGATTCTGACCAAAACACAGAACTACTGCTGGTCTGATGTCCTTCACTAACACCATTAATCAGCATAGAAAAGACGGTAACCTAGTATCATCTATCTTTCTAGATCTATCCAATTTTTTCAATACTGTGTCACATAACAAACTCTTAAAGACTCTTTCTGAACTTAAACTTGGTCATTCTGTACTTACATGGTTCCAATATTATCTAACTGGACACCAGCAGGCTTTAAAATGGCAACAAAACCTCTCTCCTCTATGGGTGATCACTCTGGGAGTCCCTCACGGATCTATCCTTGGTCCTCTTCTCTTCACCTTATTTACTAACAGTCTTCACACATCTACCCTGCATGCATCTCTTGTGAAGTATGCAGATGATTCAACTCTAATTTGTACTGCTCCAACACTACAACAACTTCAACATATAACCCAGCAGTCCTTCTCAGCAGTAGAATCTTGGCTAGCTAACGTACAGCTGATTCTTAACCCCAATAAGACTAAGCTCATGCTTTTCCAACCCACAAGAACCACTGACACTCCCCCTTCTTTCAGTATTTCATCAATAAATAATGCAATTATTTCTCCATTAAGCCATACTAAACTTCTGGGTGTGGTCACAGACAAGAACCTGAAATTCGATATTCACATAGCTCAGACAATAAAGAAAGTCCATAATAACTAGGCATCCTATAAAGAAATAAATTAGAAGTTATGTACTCACCATAACGTTCCATCTGAGTAGGTGACTTCATTCGGATGCAACCTGTGGGTATCGGATCCGACCTCGGATCCGAGCCGGCAATTCAAAAGCTTAGGCTCCGAGCTCCGAGCTCCGAGCTCCTAGCTCCTCCCTCTTACCCATAACCCCTTGCCAAGCCCTGACTGACCTCAGATTGAGTTTGCCTCAAAATACTGACAACAGTACACTAAAACAGCATAAATACTCGCTCTATAAAGGTCAGGGGGATGGAGGGGGGGATGGTTGCATCCGAATGAAGTCACCTACTCAGATGGAACGTTATGGTGAGTACATAACTTCTAAATCTGAAGTAGGCAGACTTCATTCGTCTGCAACCTGTGGGACAGAGTCCCTAGCTACCTGAATCTTGGGCGGCCGTCATGGAAGGATGTTTCGGAGCACCGCTGAGCCAAAGGATGGCTCTTCCTCTAGAAACAACATCCACCTTGTAATGAGAAATAAAAGTATGAGGCGAGGCCCAAGTAGCTGCCGTGCAGATATCATCCAATGATACACGGGACTTAAAGGCGGCTGACGTGGAAACTGCCCTACTAGAATGAGCCGTAACCTTCTGAGGAGCAGGTCTACCTGAAGTGTCATATGCCTGCAGAATACAATTAGCAATCCACTTAGATAGTGTGACTTTAGATACTGCTTTACCCAGAGCAAATTTAGCAAAGGAGACGAACAGCTGATCTGATTTCCTGTGACCAGCTGTTCTGTTAATATAAAAACGTAATTGTCTGTGAACATCCAAGGAATGCAATTTGTATTCTCCTTTGTTTGAGTACTTGGGAAAAAACACAGGTAAATTGATTGACTGGTTAATATTGGATTCAGAAGAGACCTTCAGAAGAAAAGAAGGATTGGTCCTGAGGCACACCCTATCAGGGAAGAAAGAAAGGTAAGGCGGCTTGACGCATAGAGCCTGAAGCTCAGACACTCTTCTGGCTGAAGTGATAGCTACCAGGAAGGCAGTCTTCCAGGAAAGATACTTTAAATCAGTAGAAGCTGCAGGCTCGAAGGGAGGAGCAGTAAGGGCTTGCAGAACTAAAGACAAGTCCCAAGGTGGTACAACCTCCTTGACTGGAGGCCTCAACAAAAAACTCCTTTGAGAAATGTTTTGCATAATTTCACGTCATAAGGGGAGCTGTGTCATGACCAATGTGATAATGCGAGATAGCTGCCAATTGTACCTTAATCGTGGAAGAACTAGCCCCTTGATGAAAGAGGTCTGTTAGAAAATCCAGCACCGCTGACATAGGTGCCGAGAAAGGATCCAAAGTTCTCTGTACTGCCCATATAGAGAATCTCTTCCATTTACTCCGATAAACCTGCCTGGTGGAAGGTTTATGAGCTGCCACTAAAATGGCCTTGACCGGTGATGAGATACCGAGAGTCCTAATTAAGGATGGAACTGGAGCAGCCAAGCTGTCAACTTCAGGGTCCGCAGATTGGGAATTGACATTCCCAGAGGGTGGGAGATGAGATCCGAAATTGGATCCAGAATCCAGAGTGGATTGATTTTGTGAGACCATACGAAGGGGAACCAAGGTTGTCGAGGCCAGAACGGGGCAATGAGAATCATTCTGCTCCCCAAACTGTTGGCTTTCTGCAGAAGCCTCTGCATCAGAGGAAGTGGAGGGTAGGCATAAAGGAGACCGGGAGGCCAAGCATGCACCAGAGCATCTCGGGAACTCCCTGGTGGGGAAGCAGAGCGAAGAAATTGTCGCATTTGGCGTTTGAGGGAGAGGCAAAAAGATCGCAACAGGGTTGCCCCCAAACGGCAAAAATCTTCTTCGCTACTTGAGGATTGAGAGACCACTCGTGTGGAGAAAGGATGGTGCGACTGAGTTTGTCCGCAAGGATGTTGGACTTTCCCGGAATGTGCGTTGCTACCAGAAAGCGTTTGGTGGAAATTGCCCATTCCCAGACTCTCATGGCCTCTCGACAAAGGGGGTAAGACCTGGTTCCTCCCTGTTTGTTGATATACCAGACTACCGACATGTTGTCTGTCTGTATCGCAATAGTCCCTGAAGGAAGAATGTGGTGAAGTGCTTGCAACGCTAGGAGCACCGCCCTCATTTCCAGGACATTTATATGCAATGACGTCTCTGTGGGATTCCACGTGCCTTGGACAATCTTTCCCGCAGAATGCCCCCCCACCCGAGGCAAGAAGCGTCCGTGGTCACTGTGGCTCGGGGAAATGCAGCGCAAAAAGGTCTCCCTGCCAGGGGCTCCGGAGAAAGAAGCCACCAAAGAAGGGAGTCCCTGCACACCTTGCTGACCGCAATCGGAGCGCTTAGAGAGGAACAAAGAGGGAACCACTGAACCTGAAGGGTCCATTGAAGAACCCGCATGCGTAAACGAGCATGAATGAGAAGCGGAATAGCTGCCGCCATAGAACCTAGGGCCCTCAGGACCGAAGCTGCAGTTGGAGATGGTTGCAGGATCGCTGTCACATGACACTTCAGGTTGGCAATACGGTCTGGGGTGAGGAAGGCTCGCATTGATCTGGTGTTTAGTCTTCCTCCTATGAAATCTATAACTTGTGTGGGGTTCAGTAAAGATTTCTCCCAGTTGATCGTAATGCCCAGCCTTGGTGCTAGTTGAAGAAAGTAATCCCTGGCTGAGCACAGAAGATGCCTTGATGATGCTGTCAGGAGCCAGTCGTCCAGGTACGGAAAGACCTGTAATCCCTGGAGCCTCAGGTGGGCCGCTACCACCGCTAGCACCTTGGTAAACACCCTGGGGGCTGAGGTGAGACCAAAGGGGAGGACCCTGAACTGATAATGACTGGCTCCCAGCCGGAAGCGAAGAAACCTCCTGGATCGTCTGTCCATCCGAATGTGGTAGTACGCGTCCTTGAGGTCGATGGAGCACATCCAGTCGTTCTCCCTCAAGAGGGGAAGTATAGATTGCAGGGTGACCATCCGGAACTTTTGCTTGGTTACTGACAGGTTCAGCTGGGAAAGATCTAAGATTGGTCTTAAGTCCCCCGTCTTCTTTGGCACCAAAAAGAACCTGGAGTAAAACCCTAATCCGGTTTGATCTCGGGGGACGCGCTGGATAGCTCTTTTTTCTAGCAGCTGTTCGATTTCGACAGCTGCCGCCTCCCTTTGGTCGGGTGGAACATCTGGGAGGCTGCGAGATTTGGGAACCTTGAATAGGGGAATTGAATATCCTCTGGATATGACACGAAGCACCCAACTGTCTGTTGTTATGGACTCCCAAGAAGTCAGGTGCCTCGAAAACCGCCCCCCGACTGCCTCCAGAGACGGACAGCCGGGCAACCCTTCAGGGCTGCTGCGTGGGTCTATCAGAGAAAGGTTCTCTGGACCCAAAGTTGCCAGGAGCCCCCCTGCCTCTAGCACGATGACCTCCCCATCCTCCTCTGCCACGGAAGGACTGGTTATCCGGAGCAGGCTGGGACTGCTGCGACTTCCGGAACCACATCTTCTTCTGTCCCTTTTGGTTCTTAGAGAAGGACCTCTGGGGAGCTGAGAAGCGGACTCCGACGGCAGACAGCGTCTTCCCGTCCTTTTCGCTCTGGACTAATGTCTCGCGAACAGTCTTGCCAAACAAGGCAGAACCATCGAAAGGGGCATTCGCGAAGGTCGCCTTGAAGGGCTCTGCAAAATCACAATGGCAGAGCCAGGCCTGTCGCCTCATGACTAGGCCTGCTCCGCTGGCTCTAGCGGCTCCCTCAGTAGCATGAGAAAGCAGCCGCATAGATGTATTGGAAACCGATCTGAGAGTGGCCATTCGGGTGGAGTATACCTGTTTATCCTCACTCGACATGGACTCCGGGGGAGATGCAGCGTATTCTTTAATCAGATCCCGCTGCATCCTAATGACATGTGCCATGTAGTTCAGCGCTCTCAAGGAGAAGGTTGCTGAACTAAAAACTCGCTTCCCAATGCGATCCATCGAGCGGGACTCCTTGCCCGGAGGATGCATGGAGGGACTCTCCTGGGCCAATTCCCTCTTTGTGGCTGCAGCCATCATCATGGCATCTACTGGGGGGCCCTTACTCCAGTGGGTGCGGTCCGACGGAGGGGAAAGAATGCGGTCTGGGCGCTTAGGGATAGGCTCAATGGTGTCCAGATCCTTCCACGCCCTGATGGAAATAAGATCCACCAGGGGGTCAGCAGGAGGGGACACCCAAGAGGTAGAAGGGCCCGCCTCGAATGCCTCCAAGAACACAGACTCGTCCGAAGAAGCCTTGGGGCAGACCACCCCCTGATCCTTAACATCTCCATGATGTCTCCAAATGAGACGTCCTCAGGGGTGACCTAGGGAGCCTTCCCTTCATCCAAGTCTGTGTCTTCAGTGACGGACTCGGGGGAGTCCATGTGCCTCCTTTTGCACTTACGCTTCCGAGGTACTTCATCGGGGGGGCTCTCCGAGGAGTACTCTTCAGCAGTAGGATGTTCCAAGGGAACCACTTGGGACATCGAGGCGGGCTGTCCCTGGGACCGGCTGGTGGGGGCCTGGCCTAACTGCAAGGGAGTGCGGGATGGAGCCGTGGCAGGGACCGGGGGTCCGGATGTCCTCAACAGTGCCCTTTCCACTACGTCGAAAGCCGAGGGGGAGCCAGCTTCTCTAAGCCCCGAGAGCCGACCCCCACTCGGATCCGACGCAATGATCGGAGTCAGAGCCGAAACCGTCGGATCCGAGAGACCGGTGCGCTCCGACCTGGACGGAGCCGAAGACACACCAGCTCCCTCGGATCCGAGGCTCGGCCCTCGGCTCCGAGAGGTCGGGTCCGAAGCACTCAAGGGATGGGACGGATCCGAGGTGCGCCGACCCATCGGATCCGACCCACCCCCGGATCCAAATCTGCCCGGCGCCGACAGCTCCGAACCCGTGGTATGGGTCGGAGAAGGAGCCAAGGGGGCGAAAAAAGGGGTCGAAGCCCCTCCCGGATGGGGGGGGGCTAGGAGCACTCCCATTTGCATTTGGGCCTGGATGAATTTCCTCATCATCCGGTCCATATCAGCTTCACTCATTGAAAATGTTGACCTGGTGGAGGCCACCGAAGCGGACCTAGAGAGCCGCCTCGGAGACCTCCTAGAAGGGCTAGCCTCCTCCTCCTCGGGTCCAGGAGAGAACCGAGGGAGTGGAGCCGAGGAGGAGGAAAGCTAGAAGGCACAGGGAGGCCCGCTTAGATGGAGGAGCTGAACTGGAAGTTTCGGCTCTCCGCTTGTGGTGCCTCTCCCTGTGCCTCTCCTTCTTCTCTCTCTCCCTAGAGGATTCCTTCCCCTCCGGCAACTTAGAGGGAGGTTGAGTCCCAGCCGGAGGGAGAACCCACAGCAACAGGTTGCTGAGTGGAAGGGCAGAGGCGAGCGGTATCTGGAGGTAAAAGACCCACCAGCACCAGCTTCAACCTCCGCTCCCTCAAAGCCCGGGGGTTGAACCCTGCACAAATGGTACAACCAGATGACAGGTGTTCAACCCCAAGCATTCTTGCGAGTGTGGCCATCCGCTGGGGACAGCTTATGGCCACACTCGGTACATTTCGAGAAAACAGCCTTATGGGCTTCAGACATCACAACCCTAAGGCCTAACACAAAGCACACACAAACAAACTACGCAAAACCCGTGAATAATTAAATAAAAGAGAGAGGAAAGCCTAAACACACTCAACACTAACTATATCAACAAGAAAAATAAAGATTTTTAAAACTTTTTCTGTCAAAAAAGCTCTTTCTTATCTTCACCAACGCCAGGAGCTCTGGAATTCCGTAGCTACTTGAAAAGCGGCAAACGAAATCTGAGGTCAGTCAGGGCTTGGCAAGGGGTTATGGGTAAGAGGGAGGAGCTAGGAGCTCGGAGCCTAAGCTTTTGAATTGCCGGCTCGGATCCGAGGTCGGATCCGATACCCACAGGTTGCAGACGAATGAAGTCTGCCTACTTCAGATCAATTTTTAACAAACAACACAAAAGCCACCATTGCCAGAACCCACCTTGTCTCCACCCTCCTCTACACTTCTCCAATTTTCACTAATCTAAAGAAAGCTGATTTAAATAAACTTGATAACTGCTACAATAAAATTGTGGTTTGCCACAGAATCATTCCAAAGAGCCCACCACTGCCTAGCACAAAGACAACTCTCCTTGTTAGAACTGCTAAATCTCTTAGCTTATAACCAACTGATCATGGTCCATCAATTACTTAAGCAACCAGAAGAAAACCCTGCCCTCCAAAACCTCTTACAACCCTATATGATTAATCATGCTCTGCATTCCACCAACAAATCATTATTAAATATAACCAAGGCTAATAATACTGTTGGAGAATCCCTTTACTCTTATTGCATAGCCAAAATCTGGAATACTCTGCCCCTAGAAGTAAAAACTATCAGTTGCACTACAAGATCCAAAAAGATACTTAAGACCAATTTAACTAATACATGGATATGCTCTTGTGCCAACCCTAATTAAGAACATGTATATGCTCTACTACCAAGCCTGGTTTTGGGAAAATCTGGCCACCCTAAGTATTGTAAACATATATTGTACCATTCATTTTTTTGTACTCTGTAAAAAGTATGCCTGCATTACCTGTAAATATCAATGTTGTGTGGTTCCAGTGTCAACTGTAAAATGTTGTACTCTCTACTCTAGATCCTTACACACACACACACACACACACACACACACACACACACACACACACACACGCATCTTTATTTTGAGTCATTGTACTATTTTGTTCCATCATTAAAACCGTGTACATTTTATTTCTGTATTAATTTTGAGCTTTTCTCCCTGAGTCTCTGCTGAAAAAGGACAGCTTGTTCAGTTGGACTTTCCTGGCTTGTTCAGCTGGACTTTCCTGGTAAACAAATGTAAATAAAATAAATAAATAAAATAGAGTAAAACTACAGTTACTAAGAAAAGATTTTTTTTTTAAGAAAGGAAATGTTTAATGCCTAAGATGAAGGACAATGGATGAGATTAGAGGAAGAAAAGGATAACAACAATAAGAATCAGTTATTTAAAAGTTATATAAAGTTTTATACACACACACATACACACACACACACATATATATATATATATATAGATATATATGGGTCTACTTGATATGGCCGAAATTTCAAAATGTCGAATTTCATATGATTGAGGCCATATGATCGACATTTGAAATCTCGACCATACAAGTAAAACACAACACACAAACTTATCTTAATGTTGCTAGCAGGGGGGCTTTGCCCTCCTGCACCCCCCCCCCACACCCCCCGTAACTTAAATATACCAACTCCGAGATCGCACTACAGTGCAAAAGTGGAAATCTTTCCATTCCGCACTGTAGCGTGATGCCGGTTCCCAATGGCTGACATTTCAAATGTCGATCATATGGTCTCGGCCATATGAATGTCGACATTTTGAAATGTCGACCATTAGAAGGGGACCCGTATATATACATGTAGTTCATCTATCTACTTCCCAAGCACCAACAGATCCATCCTATGATTGCGGCAGCAAATAACATCTGAGATAGTTGATTCTGCACTGGGAAATTATGGGTAAGGGAGGAGCCTGAGCACTAGATACAAAGCTTAAAAGTGGCTGAAGTCAGATCCAACTCAGATCTGAAGACCCATAAGTTGAAGAACAGACAGAAAACACAACATAAGAACTGATGTCTAAAGATAGGACTCTTTACCACTGCAAGTACTATGGCAAAAAAAAAAGTTTCAAAGTTTTGCATTTCTGTAGTATAGAGTTTAGCCATAAACTGGTTAAAAGTTTCTAAGCAGCAAAGCATGTGAGTTCATCGCATGATCGTAGTTGTTTTAAGTTGCCAAAAAGAAAACAAAGAAAAATATGTCATCATTTAAAAAGACAGTTTTCTGCCTAGCAATGTTGTTCAGCACTTCTACTCCTAAATAAATTAAAATTAAACTGTGCCTGGACAGTTACAAAAATAAATCTAGTCTGCATTTCTTTTTGCAAGAACTAGACTGTGTGCCATGAATCCTAAAGCTCCAAACAAATGCAAAAGACTTTGCCAAAATGTAAAAAAAAAAATCTTTTCACTAATTTTCAGCTATAAATTCTAAACCTCTGACAAAAAAAAGTTTATTGCAAAATGCAGACAAAGAAAAATTCATGCTACCCAGAGGCAGGCAACATTTTGAAGCAAAAAAAAAGTTGCACAAAAGGAGACTTTCATTTTTATAACCTTTTCTTTATTTTCCCAGGTTATATGTGCAGTATCATTTTAAAAAAATAAGTTATATACTTACCATAATGTTCCGTCTGTGTTTATTTTCATTCTTCCTCAACTTGGGTACAGATCCAGTCCTTGGATCCAGCTCCCCTGCTTCTACTAGCTTGTGAATCACTGAAAGCTCTTGAGCTCCTCCCTTTCCCATAATGCCCTAGTCCCTAATATACCTCAGATCTTGTTTGCTGCCCTTTATATCTGTAGAGCATTGTCAGGGAATACAAATATTAAGATAACCAGCAAAAACTGAGACTCAAAGAAAGGAACAAGGTTCCTTCAGCATCTTCAATGTACCCAAACAAATGACTAGGAGGGAGTTGGTGGGAGGGTAGTTAAGGAAGAATGAAAATGGACAACACAGATGGAACAATATGGTGAGTACATAACTTCTTTATCTGATGTTGTCAATTTTCATTCATTCTTCAACACTTGGGACAGAGTCCCCAGCTACCTAAATGGTAGGAGGACTCTAAGAAAGGATAATCCACTGAACCAAAAGCTGCTCTACCCCTAAAAAACAGATGTAATTTGTAATGAGCAATAAAAGTATGAGGACTGACCCAAGTTGTACAACTCAAGCATCTAGAGAAGCTCTAGACAAAAAAGCTGAAGAAGGAGCCAAAGATCTTGTGAAATATTTGGTGGTTTGGATAAGGAATATTAATACAATCAGTCAACCACTTATCTAATGTTACTTTAGAAACTGATTTACCCAATTTTGAATCTGAAAAAGATACAGACAGTTGTTCTGTTTTTCTAAAATCTTTTGTTCTATGTAAGTAAAAACATAATTGTCTGTGAGCATCCAATAAGTGTAATATACAATCTTCTTTATTTGAAAAATTTGGAAAGAAGACTGATAAGTTGATAGTTTGATTCATATTAGATTCTGATAAGACCTTAGGAAGAAAGGAAGGGTTGGTTCTTAAGGATACTCTGTCTTTAAGAAAAATCAAGTAAGGGGGCTTAGAAGATAAGGCCTGCAATTCTAAAATCCTTCTGGCAGAGGTAATTGCTACTATAAATATAGTTATCCAAGATAAATATTTTTGTTCTGTCTTAGCTGAACGTTCAAATGCAGACTAGGTTAGAGCTTGCAATACTAAATTTAAATCCCAAGGGGGAGTGGGATATTTAATAAGAGGTCTCTGGAGAAGTGTTCCTCTTAGAAAGGCTCAACAAGGTTTGGAAGCTGCTAGAGATGAACTACCCATTCCAACATGAAAGCTGAAGATGGCAGCTAATTGTTAATAGGTAGAAGACCAAGCTCCTTCATTGAAGATTGATGCTAGAAATTCCAGAACTTTACAGACGGGAGCAGAAAGAAATCTGATTCTGTTGTGCCCAAAAAACAAATCTTTTCCATTTACTTTTGAAAAGTTTCCTGGTGGAGACTTTGTGAGATGCTAAAACAATATGACAGACTGGGAAGGACAGCCTGGGCTGTCTAGCAATCAGTGGAAGTGGAGAAATCATGTGGTCAGTTTTAGGCTCAGAGTGTCTGAATGAATCAAGACTGTCAGGTGAGAAAAAAGGTCTTGAGTTGGATCCAGGATCCAAGGGGAATGAAGAAGATGAGGCCAAAGAAAGGGTAACCAAATCTGATGAGACCAATATGGGGCAATGAAGATCACTGTGCTCTTCAATTGAGATGTTTTCTGTAGAAATTTGTGGATGAGGGGTATTGGGGGATAGGCATAAATTAGAACAGTGGGACAATCATGAAATAAAGCATCTCTCAGTGACTCCACCGGTGGGGGAATGAGGCCAAAGAACCTGCTGCACTTGTTGTTGACAGCGGAAGTGAAAAGGTCACAGCACGGTTGACCCCATCAATAGAAAATTCTCTCTGCCACCTTCAAACTGAGAGACTACTTGTGAGACATTAGAGTAGACCTGATTAAATTGCCTGCAATCACATTAGACTTCACCAGAATGTGAGAATGGGAGGACAGCTCTCATTTTCAGGACATTGATATGTGTGTTGGTCTCTTAGGTAAACCATATGCCTTGGACTGTCCTTCCCAGGAAGTGCCCATCCACCCGATCTGGAAGGTATTCATGATCACTATGGCCTTGGGTTGGGGAAGAACAAAGGCACGACCTTCTTGCACTTGACTTGACTGTATTCACCACAGGAGGAAATTGGTGCAAGCTTGAGTTATCTTTATCTGACTGGACAGAGGGTGGTAAAGAATGGACCACTGAGTAGCTAAGGTCTACTGTAGTATTCTCATATGGTATCTTGATAATGGTACTAGGATATTTGCCACTGACATGGACCTTAAGGCTTGAAGGATTAATTGATTTGAGAGAGGAGTTCTGAATTATTTTTCTGACCTGGAATTAAACAGTCTGAATTATTGGCATAGGAACAGATGCTATCTGCATGGTCATGTTGAAAGAAGCAACCATGAATTCTAATGTCTGGATTGGTTCCAGAAGAAATTTGTTGTAACTGACTGCCCAGATGGGAGCAAATTTGGAGTATGTACTCTCGGGCCTGTATCAGTTGATGTCTGGTCACATCGGTGATGAGCCAGTCATCTAGATAAGGAAAAACTCGGAATCCTTGCATCCTCAAGTGAGCTGTCACTACTGCCATACATTTGGTGAACACTCTGGGGGCTGTGGTGAGACCAAAGAGCAGAGCTCTAAATTGGTAATGACTGGCCCCCAGCTGGAAGCACAGGTATCTCCTGGACCATCTGTTCATTTTGATATGACAGCACATATCCTGAAGATCACTTGAGGACATCCTGTCATCCTTGCACAGAAAAGGAAGAATCCAACTAGGAACAAGGAAGAATGGACTGAACTGTGACCATCCAGAACTTTGTGTACTGAACCAACTGATTCAGATTGCTGAGATCCAAAATTGGTCACCAGTCCCCTGTTTTCTTTGGTACTAAAAACAATCTTGAGTAAGTTCCAGACTCTTTCTGGTTTGGGGCGCCTCTTGGATGACTCTTTTATCTAGCAGCTTGTTTACTTCTAGTGCTGCTGCCTCCATCTGACTGGGTGGAACATTGGGGATTTTCGTTGTAACCAAAGGAGGTGGATGAGAAAAGGGTATGATATAATGTCTGGATATTGCACCCATGAATCTTTTATAATTTTTAAACAGGATCTCTGGAGGCTTAGGGGTCATTTATCCCTGCATCAGCAGTGCTGGTAGAGAAAGTCAGAGAAAGTCAGAGAGTCTCTGTCAGGGAAAGAATCTCTTGATCCATGGTTTTATGGACCCCCTCTGCCACGAAGGCAGCTTCTTCCATTAGAGTTCCCCCCTCTGCCTCTGGGGGAACTATCTCCACGTGGATCTTGGAAGGGACCCTGGGATTTCCTAAACCACATCTTTTGACTGCCTTGTTGATTCCTAGAAAAGGTTCATTGAGGGATCAAAAAATGTATGCCCATAGCCAACATGTTTTTTCCTTCCTGTTCACACCTGGAGAGTGTGTCTTTCATTTTAGGGCAAAATAGGGAACTTCTGTCAAAGGGATCACTGATGAAGGAAGCTCTGAAGGGTTCTTTAAAGTAACACAAGTGGATCCAGATCTGCCTCCTGACAGAAATACCTGAACCTGCTGACCATGAGGTACCTTCTGCTGCATGAGAGATAAGCCTCATGGATGAATTGGAAATGGATGAAGAGTAGCCAATTGCAAGGCAATAGTGCTGTCAGCCTTAGAGGGTATGTTTCCAGAGAGAGAGATTTGGTAAGTTCTTTAATCAAATTCCTCTGGAGTCTTGTGAAATGTGCCAGGTAGTTCAGTGATCAAAGGGTAAAGGTAGCTGAAGCATAAAGATGCATCATACATTTATCCACCACCCTAGACTCCCTGTTAGGATGGTGAACAGAGGAGTGCTGTTCTGCAAGTTCCTTCTTGGTGGCTGCCGCTATGACCATGGCATCAACAGGTACTCCTTTGCTCCAATGGATTCTGTCCTTAGGTGGTGCCAGGATCTTGTCTGGTACCTTGGGTATTGGTTCAACAGTATCAAGCTCCTTCCATCCCCACTGAGAGACCAAATCAGTAAGGTCATTAGAGGGTGGAGTCACCCATGAGGTAGGCGGGCCAGCACCAAAAGCCTCCAGGAATACCGACTCTTCTTGGGAAGGGACGATGCGACACCAACTACCTCTTTGCTTTAGGAGTTCCAGGAGTTCCAGAATGTCTTCAAATGAGACATTCTTTGGTGGTGATCTTGAGGACTCTTCCCCTTCATCAAAGTCACTATCTTCAGTGACTGACTCTTGAGGAGAGTCTAAGTGCCTCCTTTTTCATTTTTTCTTTCTGTGAACTTCTTCGGTGGGATGTTCTGGAGAAATGTCGGAAGAAATCAGAATGCTGTGATGGGTATACTGGTGGCTAACTTGAGCTGGATGTCCCTGTGGTAGGGATGAATGAGGTTCAAGATGCAGAGATGAATAGGCTAGGGTGGTTGGAGCCAAAGAAGGTGAAGAAGTTTGAACTTTAGGGACAGAGGAAGCTCTCTCTACTACCTTGAATGCCGAATACCCTAGAGAAAAGGAAACTCTTGGCTCCAAAAGAAGATGTTTATGGGCCACAAGCTCCCTCCCCCACAAAGACAGAGCACTCAAAGAGGGAGTTGTAACCGAGCTGTCAACGCCAAGGCTCCAAGGGGAAGAGACAGCTCCAACAACATCTGAGTCAACTCCAGCACCTTGGATCTGGTGCCAGTGTTACAGAGACTCTGAGAGTCATCTGGCTCCGAGGCACTCAGAGACGGTACACTCAGAGATGCCACCAGAGTTGAAGATACTGGCATCTTCGGATACAATGTGAAAGACCCCGGAACCTATGGTTCTCACAACACTGAAACCATAGGTCGGATTGTAGAAGGACCTTGCAAGGTAGGAGTTGTGCTTATTAAGGTGTCTCAACCCAATGGAGTCAGAGCCAGGAGAACCCCCATTTGTATCCTGATCGAGAGGAACTTCCTCATCATCCTGTCCATGTAGGCTTCAGTCAAACTTTTCAAAGAATGAGTTGAAGATGCTGTGGATGAGAGCCTTGAATGGTGGTATCTCGAAGAACTCTCCAAGAAGGGGAATGGCAGCTTAGAAGTGATCAGATCCAGACCCAAGAGTGATGATCAGATCCAAGGTGACTTTTCTTTTTGAATCTTTGGATCTGAAGATTTAATCATTTTTGCTGGAGGTTTTGAACTGAGAGTCAATGAGGTGGTAGGCTCCTGAGAGCATTTTTTGGAATCTCTGTTTTCCAACTTCTTAGGGAGATGAGCCCCAGAAGATGCTGGTGAATCAGAATATTTAGAGGGCAGCAAGTCTCTGAGTATTAATTTTATTTTTATTGTCTATGATGTCCCTAGGGTTAAAACCCTTACAGATGTCGTCACAGTTCGTATTTAACTGCAATGGGCCTAAACAATATACGCATTCTGAAAGTGTGTCTGACAGTGGAATTTTGTGGCCACAGGCCATACATTTTTTGAAACCTGCTAATTTCTCTGACATTATAACTTAAGGAAAAGAAACGGAAACTACACTAGAAGCATAGCCAAGGGCCAAAAAGGGAAAAGAAAAAAAGATAAGGATAATGATAAAGATGTTTTTTTTACAAAATAATTACAAGTATACCAACAATGGTAAAAAAACAGAAATACCCAAAGGTACTAAATGAACTACCAGCAATAGTAGATTAAATAGAAGTACATAAGTACCTGATAGGGAAAAAGGGATGAAACTATTAGAATTAGGAAGATATAAGAAGAAAAATGATAAGATATCAAATATAAAAATAAGGAAAGTTATCAACTCACTGAAACCCAAAATATTAAAGTACTCGAGAGATACAACAGTGACTATGTCCGAACTCTAAGGCAGCAAATGAGATTGGATGTATGTTAAGCACTAAGGCATTATGAGAAAGGGAGGAATTTGAGAGCTTTCAGTGATTCATGAACTAGAAGAAGTTGAGGAACGAATGACAATTGACAACATCAGATCAGTTATATTTAAACAGGTCTTAATTCTACAAAGTAAATATTTAAACTAACAAAAGTTTTTCCTTCTCGGTTTCCTCGCATATTCACTTGTAATAATTTCTAAATTTGGGCAATGTACCAAATGTGGTAGCAGTTATAAATCACCAATAACTTTTCATGAGTTAAAAAATAATCTCACAGATGGTTAAATGTAACATTACAGAGTATTAAATGTAATTCTTCACACTTCTATAAAGGTACAGTGTGGACCTTTATTTAGTGTTAATGTTATACTGCTGTGTTAATGGCAGGACTATTAATAATCAAACACACACAAAAAAACATGAGTATTACATAAAAATATGTTCTAATATTTTTAACAAAAATTCTTTTGCAAGTATTTGCTGTAAAAGGCATGCGCAAGATTGTACAAAAGTAATTATAAAAATCCTCAGGCATATTTATTACGTGCACAAACATGCACAAATATACAGTTAACCCCACCCCCATACAGTAGAAAAGACAACCTATACTTCTTAACATCTTACCCCCTCTCAAAGAAGACTACCAGGTTAAGTAGGCATAGCCTGCCCTTGAAGAAATCAAACTGGGCTGTTTCCTATGTCATTATCTTTAGCAAAACAACACTATTCACTATCATCTCTGCCAACAACACCATGACAGAACAAGTAAATCAAACAAAATTACTGGATGTGATCACAGATGACCAGTTGAAATTTGACCACCATGTATAACACATGGCTAAAAAAATCATCAAAAACTAGGTACATTAAACAAAAGAAAAAACCTACTTCACTGACATAGCCAGAAGACATACAGCCTCTACTTTCTTATTGCCATCTTTCCTCTATGCTGCCCCAATATTCACTAACCTTCAAGTCTCACAACTGTCCAGACTTGGGCGTTGTTATAATAAAATAGCAAAATTTGCAGTAAACTATAAAAATAGAACACACCATTGCCTACTCCTCAAAGAATTAAACTGGTTAGAACTACCGTTATCACCTAACTCTCTCTCAGATAACTACAATACACAGACTTCTCTAAAAGTCAGAAAAGTGCCCAGCTCTGAACTACTTAATACAGCATTACTCCCCCAATTGAATTTTACACTGTGGAGAAAAATTACTAATCACTATAACCAGATCATCTAATACTGCAGGTGACTCTCTGTATTCAAAAAGTGTATCTAAACTATGGAACCACATTCTACCACCTGTGAAATCCATTCAAAATGCAAACTCATTTAAAATACAACTACAACTTCAACTTATCAAATCAATGGATCTGCTCCTGTATATCTAAAGCATAAATGCTGCTATATTTAGAATGCTATATCATGAAACCATTTCTCTTCATTCAGAATTTTGTGCCCCGCAACTTGTATTCACAGTAAGTAGATAGTTTTACTAGCATCTCCCAGTCATACATAGTTTAATGACACTGCTCACTCCCCATCTCTGTACGTCTAACATAGCCTTTATAACAGCCATGCATATAATTACCAATGAACCTGTTTTATACACCACCTCTTAAATTCAGTATTAACATTTTCTGCCCTACCTAATTCCTTTCCTCACCTCCAGTTCATTGAATTCCTAAGCACTAACCATATGATCTATTATCTGTTTGACAAACCAACTAATGCACCTTTTCAAATGTTCAATATCTACTAATGCACAAGTATCTTTTATACTGTAATAGTTTGCCTTTCTTCTGTATGAATGTAATCTTATTAGAAAATAAATGTGTAATTGTTAATGTATATTACTTAATGTCTGTTCAAGTATATTAGTGAATGTCTTTTTAAAAATGTTTGTAATATGCTGGAGCTTTCCCCCAAGGTCTCCACTAAAACGTTTGTTTTTTACTAAACCTGGTAAACAAAAACAAAACAAAAGTAAAATAAATTCACAATTCCCCAACCACTGATCCAACTTGTGCTTGAATAAGTGCAGTGCAACAAAGAACTCGGCTTCACATGGATGGGAAGCCTGTTCTAGAGACTGGGTAGTCACTGAGCCATATACCTGTCCTTCCAGCATGTCTTATTTATGAAACAGAGGAGATTTAGGTCCCTGGATTGGGTGTTGCTAATGACATTTGTTTTGTGGATGTGCAACAGGTCTATAAGAGCTGGATAAGAGGATGCTTTGAAGGCCAGGCATAGATCACCTCTAAGCAGTCTGTAGGATACCATGTACAAGGGCAAGGCTTTGAGATGATCTGTGTAGGACATGCTGTCTACATCATGTATTCTTTTTGAGACGAATCTCTGTTGACACTTCAGTTTTTGGATATGCCTGGTCAGGTGCATAATGAAGAGGACACTGTACTCAGTGAATAGTTAAATGAGGTCCAAGTGCAATGGAATAATGACATCTTTGGACCTAGATTCCATACCCTTGCTTATAAGTTGCACAGTGCAGAATGATTTCCTTACTACAGCTGACACATGATGGCCAAAAACCAAGTCACTGACTACATGTGTTCCCAAATCCCTGACTACAGGGTCAATATTGGAGGGTGTATTATCAATGCAGTAATTTCCAGGAGTGGTTGTCTTTCTGAAAGATACTATTATGCATTTTTGGCATTGAGTCTTAGATAGTGACTCTGGCACTAGTTATTACTCTGTGTAAGGCCTTTTTTGAGGATGTTTGCATCTTTGTGGATTTCATGACTTTTTGTGGAGGCATTGTAATTTCTTATGTCCTATCAGTGAGCCATCTTGCTATCCAAAGGATGACTTAGGAGTTTATATGTAATTTCATAGGCTTGTCTACAATACCTGAGTGAGCCATTGTGTCAAATGATTTAACCAGATTGGGATAGACAGGAATCACCATTTTGCCCTCGCCCATTGCTTTGGTGACCTTCTCAAAGAAGTCCACCTGGTTCAGTATGCATGACTTGCCCTTGAATAAATCAAACTGGGTTAGATCCACTGTCGGAAGTTTGCCTATGTCATTATTTATCATGTCCATGATTATTTTTTCCATGGCCTAATATAGGAGTCTAATCAGGCTTATAGTTTGGTAGTTTATTATTATATTTTTATTATTTATCCTTTGTTAAACAGGTTAGTCCCACTAGGTAAGTGGCTTCATTGTAGGGGTATTTTATACTACTAGGTAAAATTTAGCTAGGGCATGAGGGAGCTTCACTTACTTGTCACTGTTGACAACAGGACCCATTTATCAGGAGCACTTCCTGTTTCCATTCCAGGTGCAGAGGTGGCCTGGAAAAACAAGGAGACGGATGGAGAGAGAAGGAGGTAATGACATGGTGAAAGAAATGGAGGAGAAAGCAAATACTGAGATTGGAGAATGTGTGCAGGATTCTGATGAGATATTTCAAAGAAATCTGTTTGATGGAGATGAGTCAGCAAATGATGAATGTATAATTATAACCCTCCAGTCGGGAGGGTTGCAGGATGATTTACTTAAAGAAATGGTAGTGCAGTGAGCCAGAAAATGAAGGAGATGTTTCCTCAAAGGACTTTACAAGGAAAATGCAAAAGGAAGATGCAGAGACAATCTTGAAGAATAGTGGTGAAATGGAAAAGAAAACATATGAAGAGAAAGTAAAAGAAGGCAAAGGGGGGGTAGCAGAACAGAAGGCAGAATAAAATTAAAAATGGAACTATTTAGTATGGATTCAAAGTAAAGAAGACAAAGAAATGGACAGGTATGAAGCGTGGGACAATTTAATAGCTCCTTTGGGTATAAAAGTAGATGAGGTAAGAGCATTTATTCTTATTAACAAAGAGACATTTTGTGACATTATATTTGAGACTGTTTCTTCAATGGAACTTTTTCTTGAAGAATATAAATAAAAGAAAGACTATAACCCATGGAATATTTATGTGATAAAAGCATTTAACAGGAAAACAAAACAAAAAAAGAAAATTCATGTACAATTTTGAACAGAGGTAGAAAGAGAGACTTTGAAAGGACGTTTGAAAAATTTATGTAAAGAAGTACTGAACACAGTAAAAGTTTATGACAAAAAGGGTTTATGGACTGGTGGCTGGGATTGCAATATTTTGTTAAAAATATACCAAGCATGATAAACATGGAGTGGGAAGAGGTGTCATAAAATACTGAGGACAACTCAAAAGTTTTTTGTGTGTTAAAGAAAGACATTTGATAAGTAACTGTGACAAAAGAAAATGTTATTTTTGAGGAAATGGGACATGATGCAAAAAATGTGAATTGCAATGTTATAAATCTAACAAAATTGGATATTCATGGATGGATTGCAAAAATGAAAAAGAATGAGGAAAAAGAAAAAGAAAGAGAAGAAAATGAACAGAGAAGAAATTTTAGAAGTAGTAGAAATAGAAGAAAAAGTATATATGAAAAATAATAAATAGAACATAGAAAAAGGTTCTGAAACAGTGATGGATAAGTCATATATTGGCAGGTAGTAAAAAAAAAGAATTCTACTAGTAAAATGGTAAAAGACAGAAAAATTCAATTTAAAGAGGTAAGTAAAAAAGAACAAAAGAAAAAAAAGAAAAGGAAATTGATGAAAAAGAATACATACAGCTATGCTAATGATTGGGGGTTGACTGATTCACAGACACAAAGGGGGGGGGGGGAATTGGTATGACATAGATTAGCCTGTTAAGAAAGATAGCCTAGTGATTAGTTATGAACTTATGAAACCATAAATCTAAAGAAAAGGGACAATTAAAATTTTAGAGTGTTTTCTGTAAGTGTGAATAATATGAAGAATATAATAAGAAGAATAGGGATTTTGGAATGGGTAAGACGTAATTATATTAGAAGACAAAGATTGTTAACAAAGAAAGAAAGATTACGAACAGAAACTATGGGGAGGAAAGATAATCTGGAATTTGGGAAATGAGAGATGTTCTGAACTAGCTGTATTCTATAGAAATACAGTATTACAAGTAACTTTTAGATTTAAAATGGAAAGAGCAAGTTTATTGTAGCATTATATGCTTATGCTAACTATAAAGAAAAGGCAAGGTTATTTCATCAGATTTTAGACCTTGTGATAATTATGAGTATTATAACAACATACTTTAATTGTGATTTAAGAGGCAAGTGTAATAAGAAAAGAAATTATACAAGAAAATGTTAGACGGTATACGATGTGGTAAGTTAAAACTTTGGGGAAAAATTCATAGAATTACAAAAGATGTATAGAACTGAAATTGATTATTTTATACTTTCAAAAGTTTAGTTATAGAAGAAGGGGAGGTAGTTGAAACTGGATTTTCTGATCATCCTGCAATATGGCTAGAGATAAAGAAAAACAAGGAATATACAAAAATAGGTAAAGGAATAAAAATAATACATGATAAAGCATGGAATGAAAAAGGAAACAGATTAGTAAAACATTTATGGAAAGATCAATCGATTATCATTTGAACATCTAGTGTTATGGTAAGTTTACTTACACAAGTGCATTATGCTCATCATATTGATCAGTGCTGCAGTAGACATAGCTATATGGGTAGTTTACCTTAGTTTACTACATTTAGCAGGTGGAAGGAGAAGAGTCAAGAAGTCCCTGAAGAATGGTCCTACCAAAGCCTGATCTAGACCTACAAAAGGAAACAAGCTTGTTGTACTTTGTAAACGTATGTACAGAGGTCCAAGTTGCAGCTTCTAGAATACTTCTAGAATTCAACCCTTTCCAAAAGCCATAGGTGAAGACAATGCCCCAATACAGCGGGCCTTGACCTTACCTGGAATAGTTTAGTTGTTCTGAGTAAAACAGAAGGTAATAGCCAGAGGCAACCATTTGGAAATTATCTGTTTTGACACAGCTCTCCCTTCACCCTCTATCTATTACCCTTTCTGACTTCCACCCTGCTGAAGTTCTCATTGCTACCTGTAAACTAAATAACCACAAAAAACTAGCAGTTGTTTCCATTAACATCACCCCAGGTAACAACATTCCTATCTTAGAGCTCTTCCTCTCCAGGATTTCTCAAACTATCGCTTACAAAACAATTATCTTGGGTGACGTTAACACTGACTGCAATGTCCTTAACACTGACTCCCCTAGCACCTCTATTAACCTCTATGGCTTCTCCCAGCTGATATCTACCCCTACTCACCTAAATAAACACACTAACGCTAGCCCGATACTTGACTGGATCTTTACCTCCAACCTAAACTCTTATCACAACCCCTCCTCCATACCTGATTCCCTCAGCGACCATCATCCCATCTTCATACTTCGACACTCTCCCCAGCTTCGCAAAACCCAACAATACAAAAACTGCCATAAGCTCTCAAACGTTAACCCAGACACTCTCAACCACTCTCTCTCTATGATAAATTGGGCCTTCCTCTATGATCTCCCCCTCAAGAAAGCTGTCCTGTCCTTCAACAATATCTTTCTAGAAATACTTAACTCCCTTGCCCCTATCAGGAAAATAAGAATCAAATCCCACTTTGCCCCCTGGTTAACAAAACACACTTATCAACTTATGAATAAGAGACAGAGTACATGGAAAAATGGAAAAAAACAAAATCTGCCACTGATTTTCAATCCTATAGAGAGCTTTGCAACCTCATTAAAAAAGGGTCACCCTTGACAAAAATAACTATTTCCAATTACCATTAAACATTAAAGGGTTGGGAGGATGGCCTGATGGTTAAGGTGTTTGCCTTACAAACACAAGGTGCAGGGTTTGAGTCTCACAAGGGATAGTTGGCTAGGCTTAAAATGGCTCGCAAGGGCAGTTAGCTTAGTACTAATCTATGAAGCTATGAACCTATGAATCTTCACTCCAACCCCCAAAAATTCTGGCAATCAGTTAATAAGCTATTACATCCCGGAAGTACCTCATCACCTAATCCATGCCCAGATAGCTCCCCCACTGATACTGATACCTTTCTTAACACCTTCTTTATTGACTCTGTCCACAATCTAACCACAAATAACACCCCTACCTACCCCTCTCCCCCATCAACCCACACAACCTCTTTCACTCTGAAACTCATCCCCACATCATATATCAAATCACTTCTTAATAAACTAAAAACTTGCTCTCCATCAGATGACAACCTACCTCCTCAATTGCTGAAACTTGCTGCCAACTCTATAGCCTACCCCATCTCCATCTTAATCAATAGGTCAATCAAAGAAAATATTGTACCTAACATCTATGTCATCCCCTTACATAAAGGCGGCAACTCAACTGAACCCTCCAATTTCAGGCCCACTGCCATCCTATCTCGCCTGTCAAAAATTCTTGAAAAGTGCATTCACAAACAGCTTCTTGACTACCACCTTCTAGAAAATCTCCTTACCCCTACACAACATGGTTTCCACCCAAAACACAGTACAGCCACAGCTCTGCTCTCTTTCACCAATTCTATTGCAAATTCTAGTGACAACAAGTTAATCTCCTGCTTGTTCCTAGCCCTCTCCAAAGCCTTCGACACATTTTCCCACCAATTGTTTCTATCCAAACTATCTACCCTTAATCTCTCTAATTCTACTCTTCACTGGTTCTCCAGTTATCTCTCAAACAGATTCCAACCAGTTAAATGGAAATCTCAATTCTCTCCCTTCCTACCAGTACAAACTGGGGTACCGCAAGGTTCCATCCTTGGACTTCTTTTATTCAGTATCTTTACTAATGACCTATACTCTTCTTGTCCAATCTCTTCTGTCATCCAATATATTGATGATTCCACAATCATCTCCACCTCAGACAATATCACCCACCTTCTCAGCCTCACCCAAGAATCTTTACACTCTGTTGAAAAATGGTTAACTTCCAATCAGTTGTTGCTTAACCTAAAGAAAACTAAACTTCTTCTATTTCTCCCTAAATTCCTCCAGCATCATAAACATACCTTTACTATCACCTCATTTAACAACACTATCATCTCTGTTGAATCCCACACTAAATTGCCAGGCATCATTATTGAAGACCAATTAAAATGTAATCTCCATATTCAGCAGTGCATTAAAAAGACGCATCAAAAGCTAGGCCTCCTATACAGGCATAAATAATTCCTCACAAATACTCCTAGGCTCTCTCTTTAACAAGCTTTCCTACTCCCCACCCTACTGTATGCTGCCCCCATTTTCACTAACATCCAAACCAATCTTCTATCTAAGCTGGAAGTTACCTATAATAAAATAGCTAGATTCACTGCTAACCTACCCTACCACTCTCACCATTGCCTAGCTCTAAAAAAAAACTGCACTGGTTAGAATTTCCTCATCAACTCCTACTACCCCAGCTTCTCCTGGCTCACTCCATCTCACATGACTCCTCCTCCTGCTCCTCTCTCTCCACCCTCATTCAGCCTTATACAACCAACCAAGATCTCTGTAGTACCGAACATCTCCTACAAGTGTATAAGCCCAATAAAAATATTGGTAAACTCCTCTACAGCTATTCAGTGGCAAATGCTTGGAATAAACTTCCACTAAATGCTAGAAAGATCCCATACCCAAAATCTTTTAAAAGCACTCTAAAGGATACTCTCAGAGTGTCTTGGATATGCTCTTGTAATGAACCGACATAATCCATTTCTCCTCCTCAAATTATTACCGCAGCAGCCTTTTTAATGCATTCTCCTCTCTGCCTCTGCTCCATAAAGACTGATAGCTAATCGATCCTTTTAGCCTTACAATACCTGACAATAAATTATCATATGCAGCTCCGCGTACCATTGTACATAGCTCTATTTCAAAAAGTTATTACTTATTCTGAATATCTTTTTACACAGACTTGTACACTGTAAAAAATCAATCTATTTGACATTTATACCATGTTGTTTTGTCTTTCTCCTAGCTGATTTGTAATTTTATAATTGTCTTAGATTTTGTTATTATTTCTGCTTTATTGGCTTCTTTTGTTATTGTTATTGTTCATGGAGCTTTTCTCCTCTAGCCGCCTCTGAAAACGGGCTTTTTTGCCCAGTCAGACTAACCCGGTTAACAAATGTCACATAAATAAATAAATAAATTACCCCTTCTTGCCTTCAAACGAAATGAACAACTTATCCAAAGATCTGAAAACTTTGATTCTGTTGACACAGTACCAGAGTTGTCTGTGGCCATCCAAAGTATGGAGTACCCTTTCTCCCTCATTTTTAGATTCAGAAAGAAAACAGGGAGATGGATGATTTGACATATAGTAAACCTGAAAACCACTTTAGGCATGATATAATTAGTAACCACAAAATCCTGCAGTGCTGGGTGAGCGATATAGATTCAAACTCTCAAAAATGTTGTAAAATTAATTTTTAATAAATAGAGTTAAACACTTTATTTCCTTAAAACCATTACATGGAACTTAGAAAAGTTATAAAAGAAGTTATAAAAGAATTATTAGGCAGTCCACACAGCCTATCTGGACCTCGCCAAAGCCTTCGACACCATCCCCCTCTCTGGAATCATAGATAAACTTACTAAGCTGGGCATAAATCCCTACGTCACTCGATGGGTTGCCAACTGGCTTACTGACAGAACCCAGACTGTAAAAGTAGCCGACTCCAAATCCAGCTCCAGACAAGTAACAAGTGGAGTACCTCAGGGTTCAGTCCTGGGAGCACTCTTGTTTGGCATCTACTTCTCTGAAGTACATGCCAACACTAATGGACTCTGGCTAACAAAGTTCACAGATGACTGCAAACTGGGAGCCATTATTGAATCCTCAAATGATGTGGATATTCTACAAAAGGGCCTTACAGAAACAGGTGCCTGGTGCCAGAACCATGGGCTCAAGCTTAATGCCAAGAAATGTATAGTTATCCCCTTTGGAAAAAAACATGTACCCATGAATTACCACATAGGTGGCACACTAAACATCGAAAGTGTGATGAGATACTTAGGGACGCAGGTGGACAGTGGTCTCACTTTCGATAACCACATCACCACAACAGTCAGGAAATCCTTCTATGTGACACACCTCATCACTAAGGGCTTTTCATCCAGAAAAAAGGAGGTCATTGTCCCACTGTACTCATCCCTCATTAGACCCATTATAGAGTATAATGCCCCATTTGGTATGTACCTCACAAGACATCTGCAACAGCTGAAAAGGCCACAGAAATACCTCACTAAAAGAATCACAGGCCTAAAGTAGATGCCATATGCTGACCATCTAAAAAATCTCCAGCTATACTCTGTGGCATATCGTCTACTCAGAGGCGATCTCTGCTTAACATACAAGGCCATGTCAAACCCTGAGCTGTTGGACATGCTCCACTTAAAGAAATCCCAATCTCTCAGAGCCACACGCTCCAGGGATCTAAACCTTGTCATCACAATGAACAAAACATGCTGGAGGGATAGGTTCCTGGCCCAGAGATTCCCCATACTCTGGAATAGACTGCCCATACATGTCAAGCAGAGCACCTCCTTGGCCCTCTTCAAAAGGAACCTTGATGATTGGATGGGAGATAGGAAATTCACCCCGGGGATCATGTCAGTCACCCTGCTAGACAGAGGTCCAGAGAAGCAAATATTGTGGGAAGAAATATCCAGGAAATTGTTATGGCTAGGCTTGTATAAGCCCTAGGGCCGATAGTCTAGTAACAACCTATGAACCTAAGAAACCCTGTCTCTGTGGAAAATGTGACAGGGTTGACTTACCCTAACAGCTTGCAACTCAAACACTCTTCTTGCAGAGGTCAGAACAATCAGTAAAACGTTTTTTATATAAAGTACCTGAAGTCATCCAGATTAGCTGGTTCAAATGGAGCAAATGTTAGCTTCTCTAACACAAAATTAAGATCCCAAGGAGGGGCCACCATTTTTCTTGAAGTCTGTTAAGCAAAATCCCTTTCAAAAACATTTTGACATGAAAATGCGGTGAAAGAGGTGGATCCATGTGTAGGCATGCTGAAATGGACAATAAACTAACCTTGATGAAGGTGTAAGAAATGCCATAGGATAATAACTCATAAAAATATTGCAAAACCAGAGAACAATTAGCCATGAGTGGGTGTTGGTTATGTTGTTGGCACCAACTAGTAAACCTTTCCCATTTACTAATATGTGATTTTCTAGTAGCAGGCTTTCTTGCCTCCATTAGTATAAATACTGGTATCTTCTAAAACTGGATCCATTTTTTTTCACAGTGCCTTGGTGATTATTGCCAGTTTGGCTATAGGAAGAGTAAGAACACTGGCAAACATGGACAGGAGATATAAACCTAATGTTGACAGGCCACAGGGTTGTACTCATTGTAGAAGTTATGTATATTGTAAGGTGGTCTCTAAAACCAAAATAATTTACATCAATAGATACATCTAAAGTGTTCAATATTACTCATTTGATCACCTGCAATACTGAATGGGTGGTATATATGGCAATATGTCAAAGTGGGGCATTATATGTTGGGCAAACTTTGAGACCCTTTAGACACAGAACTGCCATACATTTAAGTGACATTAATTTTAAAAGGATGAGAAGTCTGCTGTTTAAACATCAGTTGGATCATGTTGCTGTTCGCTTTTATTTTGTGGGATGTAGTGAAGGAAGTTATTTATCTATGTTATCAAGGCATAAACTTTTGGATCAAAAAGACAAGTTTTGGATTACTTTATTCATTGCCTATTTATTATTTATTACATTTGATTACTGGGTAGTGTCCAAATGGGCCAGTAGCCTGTTTTCAGAGGAGACCCAGGGAGAAAAGCTCCGAAAAATTACAAAAATACATACATAGTACAATACAATGAAGGCAAGGGTACAAGCAATGCAAAAACAGAAATTTAAAATTTATATACAAGTAAACAGAGATAAAAATTGCAAGCATATGTACACAAAGTAGAATCAGGAAACAACAGAGTTTAAAAAAGTATAGAACAGCAAATTAGGAATCAGTAAAGATTTTTTTTTTTTTTTTATATATAAATAAATATTAATGTAACATAAGAAGTCAGACTGCCAAGACAACAATAGGCTAAGAGAGAGAATGTGTTAGTAGACAGTGAAGGAGGGTAAGTATAACTTGGCCTGAGGGGATACAGGAGCATAACCAAATATTTGAGAAATATTCTTTTAGGAGCCATTTGAAGTTATGTGTATTAGGTATGGATAGATTATGCTGGGGAAAAGAATTCCAGGATTTGGCTATTGTGTGGCTATATAAGGAGTCACCATGAAAGTTATGGGTTTTGTTAACTTTGAGCAATTATTTATCTGCTGACCTGAGTGAGCTGAGGTTAGTGTAGGGTTCAACTAGATCTGATAGAGCTGGACAGTAGTCAGGTTCATGGATAAACCAAAAAAAACTCCAAACCAATGAATATCAAAATCCACAGAAAAGGAGAAAGGCGAACCAGTTCAACTGTAGCTCACTGCCAAATTTATTCAAAATAAAAGACGAAAAACATATGAAATCAAGCGCTTTCGCCTGGATCAGTACCAGGCTTTTTCAAGATGAGTTTGCACACAAAAACACAAGTTTATATACTATAAGTAATAATATCACATGATCAAATGTGTTAACAGCTTAATTGATAGGCAAATAAATTAATAGGCAAATACATTGTTAATTAGTAACCTAGTGCAAACAGAACCACTGAGCCATGCTTTTAAAAAATTGTAAGCCATGCAATGATAAAAACACTTCTGTGGAACAGTAAAATGTTGAAAAGCATTAAGAACCATTAATCAACATTAAAAAACATTAAAAAGCATTGATACATTATTAATCAATCCTGGAAATCTTTTTAGAAAATCTATGTTAAAATGGGTAAATAAATAAATAGAACCTATAAAATCACAGTGTGTGTGTTCAATACACTTTGTGCAAAAAATGCCTACAAAAAGTGGTGAAATTTGTTAGATAATAAATAAATAAAACTATATGTTGTGTAAAATAGACTCAGCCATAAAAACTGTAGTTTTGTGAATTATAATTTTATAATTTATAATTTGGCCCTTCTTAATTTAAGGACACTAGCAATGCTGACACTGTCATTCAGGCCTGGGGGTTTTGTTGCATTCAGTTTGAGTTGCCACAACAGCTCCTTATACTCAAGCCGGGCCTCCCAGTTCCCTCCTCTACTGTCCTGCAGAACTTGCTCTAAAACCATAAATCTCACCTGCATGTTGGGACATGTGCCAAGATGTTTATAGAGAGCATTAGTGTCCTTCTTTTTAGAAATTTCATATAAATGCTCGTAAATCCTTCTTCTAAGGGTTCTCTCGGTTTTACCCACATATAAACTACAGCATTGTATACAAAAACCCAAATACACAACGCCCTTCACCCCACAGTTATAGTGATGTTCAGCTCTAAATTTAAATTTTCTTGATGGGATGAATAATACACTGTCGTTTACCACATAGGTGCACTGCTTGCATGCTCCGCAACTGTAGGTCCCAGGTTTGGGGCAAATTCACTTCCCACCTACTCTAGGTTTCCCTTCAAGTAACCCTTTGAGATTCCTGTCCTTCCTTCTAACAAAAGAATAGGCCAAAATCTTAAAATGGACTGTTCTACCTGGGAAGAATCCTCCGAAAAAGTGTACACAAAGCTATTGTGAGAATCAAACTTCCCCAAAGATTTTGAACCAATATTCTGTGTTGTCCCTTTCCCCAACAAAGGGGAATATATATCGTCCCTGCCCACAATAACCTCATTGGCTAACTCATCAACCAAAAGTGCTGGGTACCATCTTTCTCCAAATAGCTGCTTTAATAGATCCACCTCTTCTAGAAAAAATTCACCTGTACTGCACATTCTTGAGGCACGTATAAGCTGTCCTTTGACTATGCCTTTTTTCTGATAAAAAGGATGACCACTGTCAAAGTGTAAATAGGAGTTCGAAAAGGACTCTTTTCTATAAACTTTGGACTGGAAAATACCATTGTAAATGTCCTTGGAAAGAGTAATGTCCAAATAATTCAGGGAATCATGACTTACATTGTAGGTGAATTTCAAGAAAAAGGTGGTGGAGTTAATGTAATCCATAAAATCGAGAAATTGGTCCAAAGTGCCATTCCAGAGCAAACATATGTCATCCAGGTATCTTTTGTAATGACTAATGAACCTGACCCAATGTGTGGAGAAAATAAATTCACACTCCCATGTGTATTTGGGTTTTTGTATACAATGCTGTAATTTCTATGTGGGTAAAACTGAGAGAACCCTTAGAAGAAGGATTTACGAGCATTTATATGAAATTTCTAAAAAGAAGGACACTAATGCTTTCTATAAACATCTTGGCACATGTCCCAACATGCAGGTGAGATTTATGGTTTTAGAGCAAGTTCTGCAGGACAGTAGAGGAGGGAACTGGGAGGCCCGGCTTGAGTATAAGGAGCTGTTGTGGCAACTCAAACTGAATGCAACAAAACCCCCAGGCCTGAATGACAGTGTCAGCATTGCTTTCGCCACCCATTTTAAATTTATTTTGCTATGCCCTTTTTCGAGGTTAGTATACTGTGCCTCTGTCTAACAGTGACACAGAAGTGATACCCGGGGTAAACCTACGATCTCCCATCCACTCATCAAGATTCCTCTCAAAGAGAGTCAATGAGGGACTCTGCCTAACCTGGACTGGGATTTTATTCCAGAGTGAAGGGAGCCTCTGGGTTATGAATCTGTCCCTCCAGCATGTCCTATTTATTTCAGTGCTGAGGTTCAAGTCTCTCGAGTGCGTGGCTCGATGGGATTTGGATTTTCTGAGGTGCAGCATGTCCATTAATTCCGGGTTGGACATGGCTTTATACGTCAGGCACAGATCGCCTCTGAACAGGCGGTATGCCACTGAGTAGAGCTGGAGTTTCTTTAACCGGGCAGCATATGGCATCTGTTTGAGCCCTTTGATCCTCTTGGTGAGGTACTTTTGGGGTCTTTCCAGTTGCTGCAGGTGTCTGGTAAGGTACATCCCAAAAGGGGCATTGTACTCAATTATGGGCCTGATGAGGGATGAGTAAAGAGGCACGATGACGTCCTCTGATCTAGATGTGAATCCCTTCATGATTAGGTGGTCTATATAAAATGTTTTTCTAACCACTTTGGCCACGTGGTTGTCAAATGAGAGATTGCTATCAACTTGGGTCCCCAGGTCCCTAATTACTTCTTCTGTACTTAATGGATTACCACCTATCTGGTAATTTGTGGGCACTTTGTTTTTGCCAAAGGGGATGACTATACACTTTTTGGCATTTAGCTTGAGGCCATGGCTCTGGCACCAGTTGTCTGTTTCTATGAGGCCCTTTTGGAGGATGCTTGTGTCAGCTGGAGAGTCGATTATGGCGCCCAGTTTGCAGTCATCTGCGAACTTGGTCAGCCACAGTCCTTCCGTGTTGGCCTGTACCTCCAAGAAATATATACCGAACAAGGGAGGTCCCAGGACTGAGCCTTTTGGGACACCACTTGTAACTGGTTTGGAGTCTGACATGGCTCCAGCAATTCTAACCATGTGGGTTCTGTCCTTGAGCCAGTTTGCAATCCATCTAGTGACATAGGGGTTTATATTTAAGCTGGTGAGCTTATCTATAATGCCCGAGTGGGGTATTGTATCGAAGGCTTTTGCGAGGTCCAGGTAGGCTGTGTGGACCACCTTCCCCTCGTCAATGGCCTTGGTGACTGTTTCAAAGAAATCAACCAGGTTTAAGAGGCAGGATCTGCCCTTAACAAAGCCGAACTGGGTAGGATCCAGTGTTTGTAGGTCCCCAATATCTTTATTTATGAGGTCCATGATGATCCTTTCCATAGCTTTGCAGATCAAGCTAGTCAGGCTTATGGGGCGATAGTTTCCAGGATCCATTGAGGCACCACCTTTATGGAGAGGGACCACTGTTGCTGTACGCCACTCTTTGGGCACATATCCTGTAGTAAGGCTGAGATTGAACAGTAGTTTTATGTTTGGGTTTAGCTCTTCTTGGAGTTCATGTAGGACGCAGCCCGGGCCACCGTCTGTTCCCATTGATGCTGTGTTTTTAGCTTTGGAGAGCGCGGCTCTTAGATGAGCATCTGAGATGTCAGGGGGGCAGCACTCTGCTGGGATAGATATTTGCCCTTTTGGTGGGGAGGGAGAAGTTTGCTGAACCTGTCAGCTAGGATGTTGGCAATGTCTGTGGGTTCGGTGTATTTTTGACATTTTGGACTAATTCTGAGCATATCTGGGAATTACCACCCAGGTTCCTAACATAACTAAAGAAAGCCTTGTGATTATCCTTAGTGTCCTGTGCAATTTTCTCTCGAAGCTGGCCTTAGACAATTTTATGTGTGCCCGTAGTTTTTGCTAATACTGATCAGTGATGCCTTCCCTTTTGGGATTTTGCTCTATCATTTAGTAGCTTCCTCCTTCTATTGTATAGTTTGTTTATGGCTGGGGTCCACCAGACAGGACGTCTGCCTTTGGAGGATTGGGTCTTGGTTTTATTTGGGATAGCATGATCCATGCATTCCTGAAGGTGTTCATAGAATGCGTTTATAAAGGATTCTGCGGTCTGGGCCGTATTTTCCACAGGCCAGGGGGCTTTGAAGGATTCCACCTCAGTTTTGAGGAGTGTGAAATTTGCTTAAGAGAAGTTTTTCACTGTGGTTTTCTGGGCAGGGGGTGGGGTCGGGATGTGAATATCCAGTGAGATTAGTTTATGGTCTGATCTTACCAGTGAGGGATACACTTCTGGTCTGGAGCATAGAGTCCCCATGCTGGTGATGATCAGGTTCAGTATGTTTTCCCCTCTTGTGGGAGTGGTAACAAGTTGTTCCATAGCATTTGAGTTTATAAATTCTAGGAACCTTTGGGCTAGGGTGTTGGAGCTAGAGTAATGCTCCCAGTCTATGTTTGGGTAGTTGAAGTCGCCCAATATAATGGTGTTTGGAGAGACCTTCATATTTTCCAGTGTTCTCAGGAAGGCCGAGTGGGGTTCCTGGGTTTGGGAGGGTGGTCTGTAGCAGGCTATAAACTGGAAGGCAGTTTTACCCACTGTTAGTTGCACATGGATAGTCTCTGATGCTTCGCTTTGCCACCAACCTGGAGGTGTGGGTATCTTTGATGAATATCGATACTCCCCTCCTTTTGTGGTTCGGTCCAAGTTTTGGGGCGAAAAGCATGGTATGAGGTATAACCTGGTAGTGCTGGGGTGCTCTCGGGAGCCCTGAACCAGGTTTCTGTTACTGCACAGATATCGATGTTCTCCATGCTAAGGAGAGTTTCGAGTGCGTGCATCTTGAGGTTTAGACTTCTGGTGTTGAGTAGCATTACTCTTAGTTTCTTATCCCTTGTGATACCTATGGAGGTGGGTTTGTCTTTTGAGCCTTGCCTAAAAAAGGCACTATGGGGGTAGCAAGAGCCTTTGCCAATATCCAAAAGCCCAGGGGTGACAGGTGCAAGCCGTCCCTAGCGAAGCATCGTGGCTTGTCGAGCATATCATCCCAAGCTGACAGGCATTGGATCCCCTTTGAATGACACCAGTACTTAAGCCAATTGTTGAAATTGATCATCTTGTCTTCATATTGTGGCATCATTCTTGGTGAGGGTAAGATGCTACTCAAGGTCAGGGTCATACCGGCCTGGGCTACATGCTCAGAGAGCTCCTTTATGTCTCTTTTCATGTAGTCCAGGGAGGTACATCTCAGGTCATTCACACCAGCATGGACAATGACGGAGTCATATTTGTACTTGCCTTGGATTGACCTGAATGCTTGTGTTATGTGGCGGATCCTAGCGCCCGACAGGCTGCTCACTGTGACCCTCTCCTTGTTCAGCCTGGTGAGCGGGACGTCAGTGTGCCTGACGATAGAGTCACCTATTACAAGTGTATCAGGTGTGTTGTTTAGTCTTAAGGGCTGTGACTGTTCGGCACACTGGCTTTGTGAGATATGTGTTGCACGTGTTTTGTTTTGGGGTAGCGGCTGCTTGGGTGTCTGCTTTGGAGGTCTCTGCTGCTTCGGCAGATCTTTATTTAGTGCCTCCGAGTATGTTTTTGTGTGATTATGTGTTTGGTTTGCTGTCGTGGTAGGTCTATGTGAGACTGGAATTGTATTTAATTTATTTGCCTATCAATTAAGCTGTTAACACATTTGATCATGTGATATTATTACTTGTAGTATATATACTTGTGTTTTTGTGAGTGCAAACTCATCTTGAAAAAGCCTGGTACTGATCCAGGCGAAAGCGCTTGATCTCATATGTTTTTCGTCTTTTATTTTGAATAAATTTGGCAGTGAGCTACAGTTGAACTGGTTCGCCTTTCTCCTTTGCTGTGGATTTTGATATTCACAGGTTCATGGATAACTGAATGGGAAACTATTTGATTGAGAGATAGTAAGTTATGGAGTTCAATCCAGTTTAGATAGTGAAGGGCACTACAATGTTGTGATTTTTTAGGCTGGTTTAAAGCGAATTTGCCTATTTTATTATAGTAAGATTTGAGGTTATTCAAATCTGATTTACGGAGAATGGTGAATATTTGGGAACAGTAAAGAAGGGTAGATAAAAGGTGTGTCCTAGCTGTTGTAAGTCTGGCATGATGAGATAGGGTTTATTCCTATAAAGAGCCCCAAGTTTTACATGGACTTTTTTAATTGTTAATGCTATGTATTTTTCAAACTTCAGGCCATTGTCAAGAGTAACACTGAAAAGTTTTGTTTGTTCAACTGGTTCTATTTTTGTGTCACTGGAGGAAAAGATAGAGAGAGGCAATTGGTTATTTTTTATAGAGATAAAGACCATAAGCTTGGTTTTATTAGGGTTTAATATGAGTTGGTGGTTGGATAAGTAGTTTTCAATGCTTTGGAGGGCAACCTGAGTTTTTCTTGATGTTCTTTCATAGTGGGTGCAGAGCAAATGAGTGAAGCATCATCAGCGTATTGAATGATTGAGGCAGGTTTGGCGGCAGAAAAAATATCATTGGTAAAAATAATGAAAAGTAGAGGGCCAAGGATGGAACCTTGTAGGACACCAACAGTAATGGGTAGCTGGGGAGAGAGTTTATTATCCCATAAGGTGGCTTGTTTACGGTTAGAGAGATAACTATGAAACCAGCTTACGGACTCGGGGCTGAAATTGAAAGAGGCAAGTTTATTGAGAAGTATTTGGTTTGATAGTGTCAAAGGTTTTTGACATATCAAGGAAGGTGGCAGAGACAAGTTGGCTTTTGTTTTTGAAGTGATTTATGATATTGGTAAAACTTATAAGAGCTGTATTGAGTATTAGATTATAGGTTGTTCTTAAGGAAGTAGTCTAGCATTTTTCTAAATTTTTGTCTAGTGGTGAGAGAATGGCTATAGGTCTGTAGTTGGAGAGGTCAGTGACGGGGCCACCTGTGTGTAAGGGTATGACAGATATTTTCCAGAGGAGAGGTACATACTGTTTAGAGATAGAGCAGTTTATTGGGATAGATATAGGGTAAGAGATAGAAATGTCAGCTAGTTTTAGAAAGTCACCTGGTAGCTAATCTGCGGCAACAGTACATGGTTTTAATTTACCTAGGAGATTTTTTATATAACTAGTTTGGATTGGTCTAAGAGAGAAAAAGGTAGTATTAAGGTTGGTGGGGGTGGGTATGGAAAGAGGAATTTGCCATTCTGTTCAGTAATGAGATTATCAGGGTGATAAAGTGGGTATTGAAATGAGTGGCTATACAGCCTGTAGAGCTGCTAGTTGTTGGGGCTGGGGTAGTAGGTTTTCTGGGGTTAAGAAGGAGGTTGATTATTTGCCAGATGTTTTGGGGGTTATTTTGGTATTTAAATTGACATGATTGAAAGTAAGTTTTTTTATCCTATTGTATTTGTTTTTTGGCTTGATTTCTCAGTTGTTGGTAGGAGGCAAGGTTGAATGGATTTCTGTTATTAAGAAAAAGAGTCCAGGCTTTGTCCTTTTGGTTAAGTAGAAGAATTGTTTCTTTTGATAACCAAGGAAGTTGTTTGGCTTTAGTACGAATTTTCCTGATTGGGGCAAGGTTGTTAAGTATTTGTAGG